>NW_026137648.1:0-225284 GCF_019393585.1 Leptopilina boulardi | reverse complement strand
TATAAGCTGCACTACTGGCGAATAATGTGCCATTACTGGGCCAAGCTACGTCCTATTATTGTCAATTATTATTTGCCATCATGAATACAGAATTGTAGCCATTAATATATCAAATAAGATACAACATTTTTGCCATTAATGGTAAAAATGTTGTACTACGTTCTAGCTACGTTGTACACTGATGTGCAAAAAGAAGAATCTTATAAAATACATTGTAGTCACTTTTAAGACGTTTAAAACATCTTAATTTTCCTTCTTAAAGATCAATGCATTTTAAAAGGCTCTAGATAACTTTTTCGAAACAAGTTAAAAGTATTTTAAAATAAGATGCCTTCGTTTTGCAATGTAGTTGGGTTCTAATATTGGTAATTGCATTACTGGCAGTTGTATTTTGCTTTTAAAGATTGATCAACTTCACCGCGAATGTGTCGAATCTTATAAAAGTACACGGAAAGAAAAGCCTTTGCAATATTTGTTAAAAATGATACAAAAATTTAGTATATTCTTTCGCAAGTCATGGAAACTAAGGCTATTTATTAAAAATTAATATATTTGTAGCAAAAGCTTTGTAGAAACAATTTTAACTGAAATTAAAATTACTATTCTAAAATTCATAAGAAAATTTTATTTTTACTAAAACTATATGAAAATTCATTATTTGTTACCTGTCGAAGGATTGGGTCATCGCTGTTAATTGTTCTCTATTGTAGTTGAAGATGCAGATATGGTTTGTATACACAACTACACACGCACGCAGATTCGGTTTGAATTTCTTAATATATATCCCTATACATAACTTATCGACAATACGCATATACATAAACGCAGAATATCGCAACGCACACTTATATTATATACATGTTTCACGAAGGTAGAAAATTTCCTTATATACTAAGAAGATAGATTTTAATGCACTTGCTAGAAGCGCTTTATTTATTACTTTAAATTATATGAGCTATTATTTTTTTATTCATAAGAAAACAATAACTAACTTAAACTAACGTTTAAGAGGTCATTTTTTAAAGTAACAATGATCATGAATTTCTTATGATTTCTTATAAAATTCGTAATAATCTAAAAAACTTCTAATTTAATTAGTTTGTAACGCTAATTTAGATGTTAGAAATATTAATTAAAATAACAATATTTCACAATCTCGTGCTTAAATTACGTACTGTGATTTCGCTAAATTACTCTCCGGCATACGAGCCTCTCTCAGGGGAGATTCCGCTGAGAACGATCGGGAAACACGACGACGACGACCTGACTTGAACTACCTGTTACTCTTATTTTTGATACTCACGAAACACACTCTAGGTTGAGATAATCCGCTGGACGACGATGAGGCTGCGACTTGACCCAAGGAATAGAAGACACAAACTCGATTTAACAATATAATAACTATTTATTAACAACTTATCACTACACGAAGTATATATATCAATAGTCTATTCCAACAAACTGTCGGCACACATCCGTCAAACACGGCAGCTCGGATTGATCTCTCGATTGATTATTGCGCGCCCTCTTCCTTCCTGCTGGCCCTTGGTCGGTGAGAATCCGGAAATATCTGGAACTTCCTAATCCTTCATTGGACAACGAACCACCTATACTAAGGAAAAACCGCTGACACGCACAATCACACATGCATACGAATAGATCTCCCTGTATGACATATTCGACGCTGATACTAATATATATAGAATTCTCGACCATATAATGAATATTGGGGACTGATATCTAAATAACGATATACTTCGTTATAAACCCCTCTCCTAGGCCGATAATACTCTGGTATTATTGCCGATATTCAAATCACAAACAAAAAAAAAAGGAAATAAGCTAACTATTCATTATATTGAATAATATTAAACAATTAACACATTATTATTTTCAATTTTTCAGGAACATTATAAATATTTCTCTATCTATTAATATTAATCGCAATCGCATACATAATACTTAGAAAATATGTAACGCTCGTTGGAATCAATCCCTTAACTCAAGGTGGTTCTCTCGCTCCAGAGGTGCTCAGTTCCTCGCTACCAGTTTATACTAATCAACAGTTCACTTCACTGTCGTGCTTTCTCTCTCTTTCTCAAGCAAGTAATATACTTGACTCTTTTAAAAATCGATAAATGTTCCAACTTTTATACTTCTAGGGATTTTCTCACCTGCGACCAACCGCGTTACAAAGAAAAATGTGACTGACGAAGGGTTAAAAGTCTATATTTCATGTCATCAAAATGTACGCTTGGCCTTCCGGCAGGCCAAAAGTAATGCGTCAAAAATTGTCCTATTGGCCTTCCGTAAGACCAAGTAGACAGATGACTGCAACCTCTTTTTCCTGAAAACCAAAGCTCAGGGCATTATTGTTTCGAATAAGCTACTAAATGTCAATAACAAATTCAAATAAAAAAGTAATATACAAACAGCGTCTGTTTACTTGACCTTCTAGAAGAGGCTTTCGGAAGCCCAAGCGCTTGGACACTATATGGTTAAGGATCAATGCATCTTAAGATGCTTTTGATAACTTTTTCGAAACAACTTCAAAGTGACTATCAAAGTATCATCGAAAATTAGATATTTTATGATCCGGTTGACACAGTTTAACCAAACATCAGCCCGACTTTAGACAGAGTCGGTCCGACCATTATTGAAAATTCGGAAATTTGGACTTAGATAGCCATAGTTGGTCAAACTTTGGCAGCCATAGTTGTGCCTACCATGACTCGACCAACCTACAGTGGCTGCCGTCCAAATTCACACCTAGGCCTAGGTAAAATTGTATGAGGGTTAATATCTAATAGAGGTACATCTTATTCTGAAAGTATTCTGTACTGAAATAATAATTAAATGTTTTTAATCTTCAAAATGAAAAAACTACTCCTAACTTTAAAATCAATAAAATAAATTTCTTTTAAATTCAGTGTAATAAAAATATGACATTAACAACTGTTGTCTTGCTTTATTCATTTTCTCTACACAGAAAATTAAAAGGCATTAAAATAAGCTGCAACGCTTCTTATTTTAATCCAATTTTGCTTATTTTAATACCAAAATGGATTAAAATAAGAAGCGTTGCAGCTTATTTTAATGCCTTTTAATTTTCTGTGCAAACGTTAAAAATGATTAAATTAATTTTAAAAAGCAAATTATTCAATTTATTATCACTAATGATTTACCACTGATGTGACCACCCCACGTGTATATGGGTTATTCTCCTGAGAGGGCTCCTTTGGTTGTCTCGATTAATTATTTAAAATCTATTTACTAAAAATTATTTGCAATTTCTGTAGTAAAAATTTTGCGTTTTCTGGAATACTAGAAAAAAATTAATCAATTTTATTGAATTGAATTGAAATAAATGCTAAAATAATGTCATCTCCGAATCCTTTTGCTTCCTCGTGGAGGAAGCTTTGTAGTCCTTTCGTTTATAAAACTTTTCAAAGTGGCGGAAACAAATTTTTTTCTTTATAGAAACATGTTATATGAGATCCTGATCAATTGTCCGGATGTATGTATGTGTGTGTGGATCCCTTTTTTGTATAGAAGATAACTTTAACAGGTTTTAATGGATTTAGATAAAATTTGGTAGGCTCATTTATCATATTAATATCTCAAATCTGACCAAAGGATTTTAAAAAATACCTCAAAAAAAATTTTATAGTCTTTTTTCCAAAAAAATTTTTTTAATCGAAAAAATTTTTAAATAGAAAAATTTAAGGTTATATATAATAAAATCCTATTCCTTACGTCAAGACGATTCGATCGATATACAGGGTGATTCAGAATAAGTGTCCCCCACTATATGTACGGAAAGTTTGTTGGATTGTGGAAAAAACGTACAATTTACTTTTTTGATTGACCCAATAGATTTTAAATGGGATGAAATTAAAAATTTAACTTTTTGGTCCAATGAGAGAGCCGCCATTTCGCGGCCGGATGTGTTGACGATTAAAAAAATAATAGCTGAAAAAAAATTTCATAACTTCTCCTGAAGCCAACTTCGCATGCGAAAGTTTGTATGTAATGTCAAAACAAACTCGCGTGTCAGTTTGAAATGTAAACAACACATTTAATAACCTAATTAAATGTGTAGTTTTTTGAAAAATTATTCTGTGCCTAAATTAAAAAAAAATCTTTTACGGATATTTATGAAGTCTGAAAAATTGATCAACAAAAAAAGTAAGTACAAAATTATTAATATGATTTAAAGAAAAAAAAATTTAAAGATAAATAGGGTTAACTTGTTTACATTTTTTTCCTTTTAAAAATATTTGTTGATATTAAATTATTTTCGTAATTTTTTTTTTTAAAGTAATAAATGAACTAATATTTTTTAATTAAGAATTGATTCTGGAATCAATCTCTGAATTGATTTCAAATCAATTTATTTTCCATTAAAAAATTTTTCTTAATTATTATCTGTAAAAAAAATTTATTTCAAAAAAAAAAAATTAATGGGTAAAAAATTCAATAAAAAAAATTTTTGCAGGTTTTTCGATCATTAAAAAAAACGAAAAAAAATAATTTTTTTCCCTCTTTTTCATGAAATTTCAATTTTTGAAAAAAACGACCGTCATAACCTGCCATCTGGTGTCTGTTTTCATTAAACAACACAAATTATATTATCTTTTTTTAAAGAAAGTTTGACAATATTTTAATTTTTTCAGGAAATCTAATAAATTCTTTCATTTTATTCAATTAACAGAAATTGATTCTGGAATCAACCTTGGGGTTGATTTCAGAATCAATTTTTTTTTTGGAACGAAAAATTTTTCGTTCCTTAAATATAATCTACTTGAAGATAACCAATACAAGGTCTAATGGACAAGTGGATAGTGCACTCAACTGCTAACCCGAAAATCGTGGGTTCGATTCCTCGTCGCTTCAAATTTTTTTTTTTCTAAAATTCGTATCTGTAGAAAAATGTCTTTAAAAAATAAAATTTTTCTTAGTATGATATTAAGTAGATAAATTTTTTTTATAGTTTTTGATTTTCCAAATAAACGAAAAAAACCTAAAAATTTTTTTTTTATAACAAAATGAATTTTCAATTTTTTAAAAAAACGACCATCATAACCTGCCATCTGGTGTCTGTTTTCATTAAACAACACAAATTATATTATCTTTTTTTAAAGAAAATTTGACAATATTTTAATTTTTTCAGGAAATCTAATAAATTCTTTCATTTTATTCAATTAAAAAAAATTGATTCTGGAATCAACCTTTGGGTTGATTTCAGAATCAATTTTTTTTTTGGAACGAAAAATTTTTCGTTCCTTAAATATAATCTACTTGAAGATAACCAATACAAGTTCTAATGGACAAGTGGATAGTGCACTCAACTGCTAACCCGAAAATCGTGGGTTCGATTCCTCGTCGCTTCAAATTTTTTTTTTCTAAAATTCGTATCTGTAGAAAAATGTCTTTAAAAAATAAAATTTTTCTTAGTATGATATTAAGTAGATAAATTTTTTTTATAGTTTTTGATTTTCCAAATAAACGAAAAAAACCTAAAAATTTTTTTTTTATAACAAAATGAATTTTCAATTTTTAAAAAAAACGACCATCATAACCTGCCATCTGGTGTCTGTTTTCATTAAACAACACAAATTATATTATCTTTTTTTAAAGAAAATTTGACAATATTTTAATTTTTTCAGGAAATCTAATAAATTCTTTCATTTTATTCAATTAAAAAAAATTGATTCTGGAATCAACCTTTGGGTTGATTTCAGAATCAATTTTTTTTTTGGAACGAAAAATTTTTCGTTCCTTAAATATAATCTACTTGAAGATAACCAATACAAGGTCTAATGGACAAGTGGATAGTGCACTCAACAGCTAACCCAAAAATCGTGGGTTCGATTCCTCGTTGTTTCAAATTTTTTTTTTTACGAAAATTATTATCTGTAAAAAAATGTCATTACAAAATAAAATTTTCTAAGTATGAAAATAAGTAGATAAAAAATGTGTATAGTTTTGAATTTTACAAATAAATGAAAAAAACGTAAAGATTTTTTTCTTACTTTATCATACATTTTTTATTTTTAATAAAATATACCTTCATAACCAGACTATTTTCATTTAAAAACACAAATTCTATTAATTTTTTTTAGAAAATCTAATAAATTTTCTAATTCTATAAAATTAAAAAAAAATTGATATTGGAATAAATATTTAAAATCATTTACGAATCTTTTTTTTTTAATTTTCAGTTAATCTTGACGAGAAGCTCGCAAACTTTGTCAAAAAAATTTATGTTTTTCCAATTTATCAAGATTTGATTGATTTGATTGATGAAAAAAAAATTTTTTTTCCAATTTTTCAAGATTTGAACCCTCGCGGGAAGACTGTGAACTAAGGCAAAAAAAACTTTTTTTGCGATTTTTTTGAAGATTTAAACCTTAGCGGTAAGTTTGCGAACTATAACAAAAAAATTTTTTTTTCCAATTTTTCAAAATCTGAACCCTGGCGGGAAGATTGCGAATTATGGCAAAAAAATTATTTTTTTGCGATTGTTCAAGATTTGAATCCTGCGGAAAGATTGTGAACTATGGCAAAAAAATTAATAACCCTGGCGGAAAGATTGTGAACTAGGGAAAAGAAAATTATTTTTTAGAGATATTTTAAAGATTTAAACCTTGGCGGTAAGTTTGCGATCTATTACAAAAAAACTTTATTTCCAATTTTTCAAGATTTGATCCCTGGCGAAGTATGGGAGACGAAAAAAACACTTTTTTTTTTAAATTTTTGAACTATGGGCGAACTATGGGCCAAGTATGGCGAAGTATGAGAGGCGAAAAAAACACTTTTTTTTAAATTTTCGAACTATGGGCCAAGTATGGCGAAATATGGGAGGCGAAAAAAACACTTTTTTTTAAATTTTTGAACTATGGGCGAACTATGGGCCAAGTATGGCGAAGTATGGGAGGCGAAAAAAACACTTTTTTAAATTTTTGAACTATGGGCGAACTATGGGCCAAGTATGGCGAAGTATGGGAGGCGAAAAAAACACTTTTATTTAAATTTTAGAACTATGGGCGAACTATGGGCCAAGTATGGCGAAGTATGGGAGGCGAAAAAAATACTTTTTTTTAAATTTTCGAACTATGGGCGAACTATGGGCCAAGTATGGCGAAGTATGGGAGGCGAAAAAAATACTTTTTTTTAAATTTTCGAACTATGGGCGAACTATGGGCAAAGTATGGCGAAGTATGGGAGGCGAAAAAAACACTTTTTTTTAAATTTTTGAACTATGGGCGAACTATGGGCAAAGTATGGCGAAGTATGGGAGGCGAAAAAAATCATTTTTTTCAAATTCTTCAAATATGGGCGAACTATGGGCCAAGTATGGCGAAGTATGGGAGGCGAAAGAAAATTTTTTTTAAATTTTCGAACTATGGGGGAACCATGGAAGGCGAAGTATGGGAGGCGAAAAAAACACTTTTTTTAAATTTTTGAACTATGGGCCAAGTATGGCGAAGTATGGGAGGCGAAAAAAACACTTTTTTTAAATTTTTGAACTATGGGCCAAGTATGGCGAAGTATGGGAGGCGAAAAAAAACACTTTTTTTTAAATTTTCGAACTATGGGCGAACTATGGGCCAAGTATGGCGAAGTATGGGAGGCGAAAAAAACACTTTTTTTAAATTTTTGAACTATGGGCGAACCATGGGCCAAGTATGGCGAAGTATGGGAGGCGAAAAAAACACTTTTTTTTAAATTTTCGAACTATGGGCGAACTATGGGCAAAGTATGGCGAAGTATAGGAGGCGAAAAAAACACTTTTTTTAAATTTTTGAACTATGGGCGAACCATGGGCAAAGTATGGCGAAGTATGGGAGGCGAAAAAAACACTTATTTTTAAATTTTCGAACTATGGGCGAACTATGGGCAAAGTATGGCGAAGTATGGGAGGCGAAAAAAACACTTTTTTTTAAATTTTCGAAATATGGGCGAACTATGGGCCAAGTATGGCGAAGTATGGGAGGCGAAAAAAACACTTTTTAAAATTTTTGAACTATGGGCGAACCATGGGCAAAGTATGGCGAAGTATGGGAGGCGAAAAGAACACTTTTTTTTAAATTTTCGAACTATGGGCGAACTATGGGCAAAGTATGGCGAAGTATGGGAGGCGAAAAAAAAGGTTTTTTTAAATTTTTGAAATATGGGCGAACCATGGGCAAAGTATGGCGAAGTATGGGAGGCGAAAAAAATCATTTTTTTCAAATTCTTCAAATATGGGCGAACTATGGGCAAAGTATCGCGAAGTACGGGAGGCGAAAAAAACACTTTTTTTTAAATTTTTGAACTATGGGCGAACTATGGGCCAAGTATGGCGAAGTATGGGAGGCGAAAAAAAGACTTTTTTTTAAATTTTCGAACTATGGGCGAACTATGGGCCAAGTATGGCGAAGTATGGGAGGCGAAAAAAACACTTTTTTTAAATTTTCGAACTATGGGCGAACTATGGGCAAAGTATGGCGAAGTATGGGAGGCGATAAAATCACTTTTTTTAAATTTTTGAACTACGGGCGAACCATGGGCAAAGTATGGCGAAGTATGGGAGGCGAAAAAAACACTTTTTTTTAAATTTTCGAACTATGGGCAAAGTATGGCGAAGTGTGGGAGGCGAAAAAAATCATTTTTTTCAAATTCTTCAAATATGGGCGAACTATGAGCAAAGTATGGCGAAGTACGGGAGGCGAAAAAAACACTTTTTTTAAATTTTTGAACTATGGGCGAACTATGGGCCAAGTATGGCGAAGTATGGGAGGCGAAAAAAAGACTTTTTTTTAAATTTTCGAACTATGGGCAAAGTATGGCGAAGTGTGGGAGGCGAAAAAAATCATTTTTTTCAAATTCTTCAAATATGGGCGAACTATGGGCAAAGTATGGCGAAGTACGGGAGGCGAAAAAAACACTTTTTTTTAAATTTTTGAACTATGGGCGAACTATGGGCCAAGTATGGCGAAGTATGGGAGGCGAAAAAAACACTTTTTTTAAATTTTCGAACTATGGGCGAACTATGTCCAAGTATGGCGAAGTATGGGAGGCGAAAAAAACACTTTTTTTTAAATTTTCGAACTATGGGCGAACTATGGGCAAAGTATGGCGAAGTATGGGAGGCGAAAAAAACACTTTTTTTTAAATTTTCGAACTATGGGCAAAGTATGGCGAAGTGTGGGAGGCGAAAAAAATCATTTTTTTCAAATTCTTCAAATATCGGCGAACTATGGGCCAAGGATGGCGAAGTATGGGAGGCGAAAAAAACACTTTTTTTTAAATTTTCGAACTATGGGCAAAGTATGGCGAAGTGTGGGAGGCGAAAAAAATCATTTTTTTCAAATTCTTCAAATATCGGCGAACTATGGGCCAAGGATGGCGAAGTATGGGAGGCGAAAAAAACACTTTTTTTTAAATTTTCGAACTATGGGCGAACTATGGGCAAAGTATGGCGAAGTATGGGAGGCGAAAAAAATCATTTTTTTCAAATTCTTCAAATATGGGCGAACTATGGGCCAAGGATGGCGAAGTATGGGAGGCGAAAAAAACACTTTTTAAAATTTTGGAACTATGGGCGAACTATGGGCCAAGTATGGCGAAGTATGGGAGGCGAAAAAAACACTTTTTTTTAAATTTTCGAACTATGGGCGAACTATGGGCAAAGTATGGCGAAGTATGGGAGGCGAAAAAAACACTTTTTTTTAAATTTTCGAACTATGGGCAAAGTATGGCGAAGTGTGGGAGGCGAAAAAAATCATTTTTTTCAAATTCTTCAAATATGGGCGAACTATGGGCAAAGTATGGCGAAGTACGGGAGGCGAAAAAAACACTTTTTTTAAATTTTTGAACTATGGACGAACTATGGGCCAAGTATGGCGAAATATGGGAGGCGAAAAAAATACTTTTTTTAAATTTTCGAACTATGGGCGAACTATGGGCCAAGTATGGCGAAGTATGGGAGGCGAAAAAAATACTTTTTTTTAAATTTTCGAACTATGGGCGAACTATGGGCCAAGTATGGCGAAGTATGGGAGGCGAAAAAAACACTTTTTTTAAATTTTCGAACTATGGGCGAACTATGGGCAAAGTATGGCGAAGTATGGAAGGCGATAAAAACACTTTTTTTAAATTTTTGAACTACGGGCGAACCATAGGCAAAGTATGGCGAAGTATGGGAGGCGAAAAAAACACTTTTTTTTAAATTTTCGAACTATGGGCAAAGTATGGCGAAGTGTGGGAGGCGAAAAAAATCATTTTTTTCAAATTCTTCAAATATGGGCGAACTATGGGCCAAGGATGGCGAAGTATGGGAGGCGAAAAAAACACTTATTTTTAAATTTTCGAACTATGGGCGAACTAGGGGCAAAGTATGGCGAAGTATGGGAGGCGAAAAAAACACTTTTTTTAAATTTTTGAACTACGGGCGAACCATGGGCAAAGTATGGCGAAGTATGGGAGGCGAAAAAAACACTTTTTTTTAAATTTTCGAACTATGGGCGAACTATGGGCAAAGTATGGCGAAGTATAGGAGGCGAAAAAAACACTTTTTTTAAATTTTTGAACTATTGGCGAACCATGGGCAAAGTATGGCGAAGTATGGGAGGCGAAAAAAATACTTATTTTTAAATTTTCGAACTATGGGCGAACTATGGGCAAAGTATGGCGAAGTATGGGAGGCGAAAAAAACACTTTTTTTAAATTTTTGAACTACGGGCGAACCATGGGCAAAGTATGGCGAAGTATGGGAGGCGAAAAAAACACTTTTTTTTAAATTTTCGAACTATGGGCGAACTATGGGCAAAGTATGGCGAAGTATGGGAGGCGAAAAAAAAGGTTTTTTTAAATTTTTGAAATATGGGCGAACCATGGGCAAAGTATGGCGAAGTATGGGAGGCGAAAAAAACACTTTTTTTTAAATTTTCGAACTATGGGCGAACTATGGGCAAAGTATGGCGAAGTATGGGAGGCGAAAAAAATCATTTTTTTCAAATTCTTCAAATATGGGCGAACTATGGGCCAAGGATGGCGAAGTATGGGAGGCGAAAAAAACACTTTTTTTTAAATTTTCGAACTATGGGCGAACTATGGGCAAAGTATGGCGAAGTATGGGAGGCGAAAAAAACACTTTTTTTAAATTTTTGAACTACGGGCGAACCATGGGCAAAGTATGGCGAAGTATGGGAGGCGAAAAAAACACTTTTTTTTAAATTTTCGAACTATGGGCGAACTATGGGCAAAGTATGGCGAAGTATGGGAGGCGAAAAAAAAGGTTTTTTTAAATTTTTGAAATATGGGCGAACCATGGGCAAAGTATGGCGAAGTATGGGAGGCGAAAAAAACACTTTTTTTTAAATTTTCGAACTATGGGCGAACTATGGGCAAAGTATGGCGAAGTATAGGAGGCGAAAAAAACACTTTTTTTAAATTTTTGAACTATGGGCGAACCATGGGCAAAGTATGGCGAAGTATGGGAGGCGAAAAAAACACTTATTTTTAAATTTTCGAACTATGGGCGAACTATGGGCAAAGTATGGCGAAGTATGGGAGGCGAAAAAAACACTTTTTTTAAATTTTTGAACTACGGGCGAACCATGGGCAAAGTATGGCGAAGTATGGGAGGCGAAAAAAACACTTTTTTTTAAATTTTCGAACTATGGGCGAACTATGGGCAAAGTATGGCGAAGTATGGGAGGCGATAAAAACACTTTTTTTAAATTTTTGAACTACGGGCGAACCATGGGCAAAGTATGGCGAAGTATGGGAGGCGAAAAAAACACTTTTTTTTAAATTTTCGAACTATGGGCAAAGTATGGCGAAGTGTGGGAGGCGAAAAAAATCATTTTTTTCAAATTCTTCAAATATGGGCGAACTATGGGCAAAGTATGGCGAAGTACGGGAGGCGAAAAAAACACTTTTTTTAAATTTTTGAACTATGGGCGAACTATGGGCCAAGTATGGCGAAGTATGGGAGGCGAAAAAAACACTTTTATTTAAATTTTAGAACTATGGGCGAACTATGGGCCAAGTATGGCGAAGTATGGGAGGCGAAAAAAATACTTTTTTTTAAATTTTCGAACTATGGGCGAACTATGGGCCAAGTATGGCGAAGTATGGGAGGGGAAAAAATACTTTTTTTTAAATTTTCGAACTATGGGCGAACTATGGGCCAAGTATGGCGAAGTATGGGAGGCGAAAAAAACACTTTTTTTAAATTTTCGAACTATGGGCGAACTATGGGCAAAGTATGGCGAAGTATGGAAGGCGATAAAAACACTTTTTTTAAATTTTTGAACTACGGGCGAACCATGGGCAAAGTATGGCGAAGTATGGGAGGCGAAAAAAACACTTTTTTTTAAATTTTCGAACTATGGGCAAAGTATGGCGAAGTGTGGGAGGCGAAAAAAATCATTTTTTTCAAATTCTTCAAATATCGGCGAACTATGGGCCAAGGATGGCGAAGTATGGGAGGCGAAAAAAACACTTTTTTTTAAATTTTCGAACTATGGGCAAAGTATGGCGAAGTGTGGGAGGCGAAAAAAATCATTTTTTTCAAATTCTTCAAATATCGGCGAACTATGGGCCAAGGATGGCGAAGTATGGGAGGCGAAAAAAACACTTTTTTTTAAATTTTCGAACTATGGGCGAACTATGGGCAAAGTATGGCGAAGTATGGGAGGCGAAAAAAACACTTTTTTTTAAATTTTCGAACTATGGGCAAAGTATGGCGAAGTGTGGGAGGCGAAAAAAATCATTTTTTTCAAATTCTTCAAATATGGGCGAACTATGGGCAAAGTATGGCGAAGTACGGGAGGCGAAAAAAACACTTTTTTTTAAATTTTTGAACTATGGGCGAACTATGGGCCAAGTATGGCGAAGTATGGGAGGCGAAAAAAAGACTTTTTTTTAAATTTTCGAACTATGGGCGAACTATGTCCAAGTATGGCGAAGTATGGGAGGCGAAAAAAACACTTTTTTTTAAATTTTCGAACTATGGGCGAACTATGGGCAAAGTATGGCGAAGTATGGGAGGCGATAAAAACACTTTTTTTAAATTTTTGAACTACGGGCGAACCATGGGCAAAGTATGGCGAAGTATGGGAGGCGAAAAAAACACTTTTTTTTTAATTTTCGAACTATGGGCAAAGTATGGCGAAGTGTGGGAGGCGAAAAAAATCATTTTTTTCAAATTCTTCAAATATGGGCGAACTATGGGCCAAGGATGGCGAAGTATGGGAGGCGAAAAAAACACTTTTTAAAATTTTTGAACTATGGGCGAACTATGGGCCAAGTATGGCGAAGTATGGGAGGCGAAAAAAAGACTTTTTTTTAAAATTTTCGAACTATGGGCGAACTATGGGCAAAGTATGGCGAAGTATGGGAGGCCAAAAAAACACTTTTTTTAAATTTTTGAACTATGGGCGAACCATGGGCAAAGTATGGCGAAGTATGGGAGGCGAAAAAAACACTTATTTTTAAATTTTTGAACTATGGGCGAACTATGGGCAAAGTATGGCGAAGTATGGGAGGCGAAAAAAATCATTTTTTTCAAATTCTTCAAATATGGGCGAACTATGGGCCAAGTATGGCGAAATATGGGAGGCGAAAAAAACACTTTTTTTTTAAATTTTCGAACTATGGGCGAACTATGGGCAAAGTATGGCGAAGTATGGGAGGCGAAAAAAACACTTTTTTTTAAATTTTTGAACTATGGGCGAACTATGGGCCAAGTATGGCGAAGTATGGGAGGCGAAAGAAAATTTTTTTTAAATTTTCGAACTATGGGGGAACCATGGAAGGCGAAGTATGGGAGGCGAAAAAAACACTTTTTTTAAATTTTTGAACTATGGGCGAACCATGGGCAAAGTATGGCGAAGTATGGGAGGCGAAAAAAACACTTTTTTTTAAATTTTCGAACTATGGGCCAAGTATGGCGAAGTATGGGAGGCGAAAAAAACACTTTTTTTTAAATTTTTGAACTATGGGCGAACTATGGGCCAAGTATGGCGAAGTATGGGAGGCGAAAAAAACACTTTTTTAAATTTTTGAACTATGGGCGAACTATGGGCCAAGTATGGCGAAGTACGGGAGGCGAAAAAAACTTTTTTTTAAATTTTCGAACTATGGGCGAACTATGGGCCAAGTATGGCGAAGTATGGGAGGCGAAAAAAACACTTTTTTTAAATTTTTGAACTATGGGCGAACTATGGGCCAAGTATGGCGAAGTATGGGAGGCGAAAAAAACACTTTTATTTAAATTTTAGAACTATGGGCGAACTATGGGCCAAGTATGGCGAAGTATGGGAGGCGAAAAAAACACTTTTTTTTAAATTTTCGAACTATGGGCGATCTATGGGCCAAGTATGGCGAAGTATGGGAGGCGAAAAAAACACTTTTTTTTAAATTTTCGAACTATGGGCGAACTATGGGCCAAGTATGGCGAAGTATGGGAGGCGAAAAAAACACTTTTTTTTAAATTTTTGAACTATGGGCGAACTATGGGCCAAGTATGGCGAAGTATGGGAGGCGAAAAAAACACTTTTTTAAATTTTTGAACTATGGGCGAACTATCGGCCAAGTATGGCGAAGTACGGGAGGCGAAAAAAACTTTTTTTTAAATTTTCGAACTATGGGCGAACTATGGGCCAAGTATGGCGAAGTATGGGAGGCGAAAAAAACACTATTTTTAAATTTTTGAACTATGGGCGAACTATGGGCCAAGTATGGCGAAGTATGGGAGGCGAAAAAAACACTTTTATTTAAATTTTAGAACTATGGGCGAACTATGGGCCAAGTATGGCGAAGTATGGGAGGCGAAAAAAATACTTTTTTTTAAATTTTCGAACTATGGGCCAAGTATGGCGAAATATGGGAGGCGAAAAAAACACTTTTTTTTAAATTTTTGAACTATGGGCGAACTATGGGCCAAGTATGGCGAAGTATGGGAGGCGAAAAAAACACTTTTTTTTAAATTTTTGAACTATGGGCGAACTATGGGCCAAGTATGGCGAAGTATGCGAGGCGAAAAAAACACTTTTTTTTAAATTTTTGAACTATGGGCGAACTATGGGCCAAGTATGGCGAAGTATGGGAGGCGAAAAAAACACTTTTATTTAAATTTTAGAACTATGGGCGAACTATGGGCCAAGTATGGCGAAGTATGGGAGGCGAAAAAAACACTTTTATTTAAATTTTAGAACTATGGGCGAACTATGGGCCAAGTATGGCGAAGTATGGGAGGCGAAAAAAATACTTTTTTTTTAATTTTCGAACTATGGGCCAAGTATGGCGAAATATGGGAGGCGAAAAAAACACTTTTTTTTAAATTTTTGAACTATGGGCGAACTATGGGCCAAGTATGGCGAAGTATGGGAGGCGAAAAAAACACTTTTTTAAATTTTTGAACTATGGGCGAACTATGGGCCAAGTATGGCGAAGTATGGGAGGCGAAAAAAATCATTTTTTTCAAATTCTTCAAATATGGGTGAACTATGGGCCAAGTATGGCGAAGTATGGGAGGCGAAAAAAACACTTTTTTTAAATTTTTGAACTATGGGCGAACTATGGGCCAAGTATGGCGAAGAATGGGAGGCGAAAAAAACACTTTTTTTAAATTTTTGAACTATGGGCGAACTATGGGCCAAGTATGGCGAAGTATGGGAGGCGAAAAAAACACTTTTTTTAAATTTTTGAACTATGGGCGAACTATGGGCCAAGTATGGCGAAGTATGGGAGGCGAAAAAAACACTTTTATTTAAATTTTAGAACTATGGGCGAACTATGGGCCAAGTATGGCGAAGTATGGGAGGCGAAAAAAATACTTTTTTTTAAATTTTCGAACTATGGGCGAACTATGGGCCAAGTATGGCGAAGTATGGGAGGCGAAAAAAATACTTTTTTTTAAATTTTCGAACTATGGGCGAACTATGGGCAAAGTATGGCGAAGTATGGGAGGCGAAAAAAACACTTTTTTTTAAATTTTTGAACTATGGGCGAACTATGGGCAAAGTATGGCGAAGTATGGGAGGCGAAAAAAATCATTTTTTTCAAATTCTTCAAATATGGGCGAACTATGGGCCAAGTATGGCGAAGTATGGGAGGCGAAAGAAAATTTTTTTTAAATTTTCGAACTATGGGGGAACCATGGAAGGCGAAGTATGGGAGGCGAAAAAAACACTTTTTTTAAATTTTTGAACTATGGGCGAACTATGGGCAAAGTATGGCGAAGTATGGGAGGCGAAAAAAACACTTTTTTTAAATTTTTGAACTATGGGCCAAGTATGGCGAAGTATGGGAGGCGAAAAAAACACTTTTTTTTAAATTTTCGAACTATGGGCGAACTATGGGCCAAGTATGGCGAAGTATGGGAGGCGAAAAAAACACTTTTTTTAAATTTTTGAACTATGGGCGAACCATGGGCGAAGTATGGCGAAGTATGGAAGGCGAAAAAAACACTTTTTTTTAAATTTTCGAACTATGGGCGAACTATGGGCAAAGTATGGCGAAGTATAGGAGGCGAAAAAAACACTTTTTTTAAATTTTTGAACTATGGGCGAACCATGGGCAAAGTATGGCGAAGTATGGGAGGCGAAAAAAACACTTTTTTTTAAATTTTCGAACTATGGGCGAACTATGGGCAAAGTATGGCGAAGTATGGGAGGCGAAAAAAACACTTTTTTTAAATTTTTGAACTACGGGCGAACCATGGGCAAAGTATGGCGAAGTATGGGAGGCGAAAAAAACACTTTTTTTTAAATTTTCGAACTATGGGCGAACTATGGGCAAAGTATGGCGAAGTATGGGAGGCGAAAAAAAAGGTTTTTTTAAATTTTTGAAATATGGGCGAACCATGGGCAAAGTATGGCGAAGTATGGGAGGCGAAAAAAACACTTTTTTTTAAATTTTCGAACTATGGGCGAACTATGGGCAAAGTATGGCGAAGTATAGGAGGCGAAAAAAACACTTTTTTTAAATTTTTGAACTATGGGCGAACCATGGGCAAAGTATGGCGAAGTATGGGAGGCGAAAAAAACACTTATTTTTAAATTTTCGAACTATGGGCGAACTATGGGCAAAGTATGGCGAAGTATGGGAGGCGAAAAAAACACTTTTTTTAAATTTTTGAACTACGGGCGAACCATGGGCAAAGTATGTGCGAAGTATGGGAGGCGAAAAAAACACTTTTTTTTAAATTTTCGAACTATGGGCGAACTATGGGCAAAGTATGGCGAAGTATGGGAGGCGATAAAAACACTTTTTTTAAATTTTTGAACTACGGGCGAACCATGGGCAAAGTATGGCGAAGTATGGGAGGCGAAAAAAACACTTTTTTTTAAATTTTCGAACTATGGGCAAAGTATGGCGAAGTGTGGGAGGCGAAAAAAATCATTTTTTTCAAATTCTTCAAATATGGGCGAACTATGGGCAAAGTATGGCGAAGTACGGGAGGCGAAAAAAACACTTTTTTTAAATTTTTGAACTATGGGCGAACTATGGGCCAAGTATGGCGAAGTATGGGAGGCGAAAAAAAAAATTTTTTTTAAATTTTCGAACTATGGGCGATCTATGGGCCAAGTATGGCGAAGTATGGGAGGCGAAAAAAACACTTTTTTTTAAATTTTCGAACTATGGGCGAACTATGGGCCAAGTATGGCGAAGTATGGGAGGCGAAAAAAACACTTTTTTTTAAATTTTTGAACTATGGGCGAACTATGGGCCAAGTATGGCGAAGTATGGGAGGCGAGAAAAACACTTTTTTAAATTTTTGAACTATGGGCGAACTATGGGCCAAGTATGGCGAAGTACGGGAGGCGAAAAAAACTTTTTTTTAAATTTTCGAACTATGGGCGAACTATGGGCCAAGTATGGCGAAGTATGGGAGGCGAAAAAAACACTTTTTTTAAATTTTTGAACTATGGGCGAACTATGGGCCAAGTATGGCGAAGTATGGGAGGCGAAAAAAACACTTTTATTTAAATTTTAGAACTATGGGCGAACTATGGGCCAAGTATGGCGAAGTATGGGAGGCGAAAAAAATACTTTTTTTTAAATTTTCGAACTATGGGCGAACTATGGGCCAAGTATGGCGAAGTATGGGAGGCGAAAAAAACACTTTTTTTTAAATTTTCGAACTATGGGCAAAGTATGGCGAAGTATGGGAGGCGAAAAAAACACTTTTTTTAAATTTTTGAACTACGGGCGAACCATGGGCAAAGTATGGCAAAGTATGGGAGGCGAAAAAAACACTTTTTTTTAAATTTTCGAACTATGGGCAAAGTATGGCGAAGTGTGGGAGGCGAAAAAAATCATTTTTTTCAAATTCTTCAAATATGGGCGAACTATGGGCAAAGTATGGCGAAGTACCGGAGGCCAAAAAAACACTTTTTTTTAAATTTTTGAACTATGGGCGAACTATGGGCCAAGTATGGCGAAGTATGGGAGGCGAAAAAAACACTTTTTTTTAAATTTTCGAACTATGGGCGATCTATGGGCCAAGTATGGCGAAGTATGGGAGGCGAAAAAAACACTTTTTTTAAATTTTTGAACTACGGGCGAACTATGGGCCAAGTATGGCGAAGTATGGGAGGCGAAAAAAACACTTTTTTTAAATTTTTGAACTACGGGCGAACTATGGGCAAAGTATGGCGAAGTATGGGAGGCGAAAAAAATCATTTTTTTCAAATTCTTCAAATATGGGCGAACTATGGGCCAAGGATGGCGAAGTATGGGAGGCGAAAAAAACACATTTTAAATTTTTGAACTATGGGCGAACTATGGGCCAAGTATGGCGAAGTATGGGAGGCGAAAAAAACACTTTTTTTTAAATTTTTGAACTATGGGCGAGCTATGGGCCAAGTATGGCGAAGTATGGGAGGCGAAAAAAACACTTTTTTTTAAATTTTAGAACTATGGGCGAACTATGGGCCAAGTATGGCGAAGTATGGGAGGCGAAAAAAATACTTTTTTTTAAATTTTCGAACTATGGGCGAACTATGGGCCAAGTATGGCGAAGTATGGGAGGCGAAAAAAACACTTTTTTTTAAATTTTCGAACTATGGGCAAAGTATGGCGAAGTATGGGAGGCGAAAAAAACACTTTTTTTAAATTTTTGAACTACGGGCGAACCATGGGCAAAGTATGGCAAAGTATGGGAGGCGAAAAAAACACTTTTTTTTAAATTTTCGAACTATGGGCAAAGTATGGCGAAGTGTGGGAGGCGAAAAAAATCATTTTTTTCAAATTCTTCAAATATGGGCGAACTATGGGCAAAGTATGGCGAAGTACCGGAGGCGAAAAAAACACTTTTTTTTAAATTTTTGAACTATGGGCGAACTATGGGCCAAGTATGGCGAAGTATGGGAGGCGAAAAAAACACTTTTTTTTAAATTTTCGAACTATGGGCGATCTATGGGCCAAGTATGGCGAAGTATGGGAGGCGAAAAAAACACTTTTTTTAAATTTTTGAACTACGGGCGAACTATGGGCCAAGTATGGCGAAGTATGGGAGGCGAAAAAAACACTTTTTTTAAATTTTTGAACTACGGGCGAACTATGGGCAAAGTATGGCGAAGTATGGGAGGCGAAAAAAATCATTTTTTTCAAATTCTTCAAATATGGGCGAACTATGGGCCAAGGATGGCGAAGTATGGGAGGCGAAAAAAACACTTTTTAAAATTTTTGAACTATGGGCGAACTATGGGCCAAGTATGGCGAAGTATGGGAGGCGAAAAAAACACTTTTTTTTAAATTTTTGAACTATGGGCGAGCTATGGGCCAAGTATGGCGAAGTATGGGAGGCGAAAAAAACACTTTTTTTTAAATTTTCGAACTATGGGCGAACTATGGGCAAAGTATGGCGAAGTATAGGAGGCGAAAAAAACACTTTTTTTAAATTTTTGAACTATTGGCGAACCATGGGCAAAGTATGGCGAAGTATGGGAGGCGAAAAAAATACTTATTTTTAAATTTTCGAACTATGGGCGAACTATGGGCAAAGTATGGCGAAGTATGGGAGGCGAAAAAAACACTTTTTTTAAATTTTTGAACTACGGGCGAACCATGGGCAAAGTATGGCGAAGTATGGGAGGCGAAAAAAACACTTTTTTTTAAATTTTCGAACTATGGGCGAACTATGGGCAAAGTATGGAGAAGTATGGGAGGCGAAAAGAAAGTTTTTTTTAAATTTTTGAAATATGGGCGAACCATGGGCAAAGTATGGCGAAGTATGGGAGGCGAAAAAAACACTTTTTTTTATATTTTCGAACTATGGGCGAACTATGGGCAAAGTATGGCGAAGTATGGGAGGCGAAAAAAATCATTTTTTTCAAATTCTTCAAATATGGGCGAACTATGGGCCAAGGATGGCGAAGTATGGGAGGCGAAAAAAACACTTTTTTTTAAATTTTCGAACTATGGGCGAACTATGGGCAAAGTATGGCGAAGTATGGGAGGCGAAAAAAACACTTTTTTTAAATTTTTGAACTACGGGCGAACCATGGGCAAAGTATGGCGAAGTATGGGAGGCGAAAAAAACACTTTTTTTTAAATTTTCGAACTATGGGCGAACTATGGGCAAAGTATGGCGAAGTATGGGAGGCGAAAAAAAAGGTTTTTTTAAATTTTTGAAATATGGGCGAACCATGGGCAAAGTATGGCGAAGTATGGGAGGCGAAAAAAACACTTTTTTTTAAATTTTCGAACTATGGGCGAACTATGGGCAAAGTATGGCGAAGTATAGGAGGCGAAAAAAACACTTTTTTTAAATTTTTGAACTATGGGCGAACCATGGGCAAAGTATGGCGAAGTATGGGAGGCGAAAAAAACACTTATTTTTAAATTTTCGAACTATGGGCGAACTATGGGCAAAGTATGGCGAAGTATGGGAGGCGAAAAAAACACTTTTTTTAAATTTTTGAACTACGGGCGAACCATGGGCAAAGTATGGCGAAGTATGGGAGGCGAAAAAAACACTTTTTTTTAAATTTTCGAACTATGGGCGAACTATGGGCAAAGTATGGCGAAGTATGGGAGGCGATAAAAACACTTTTTTTAAATTTTTGAACTACGGGCGAACCATGGGCAAAGTATGGCGAAGTATGGGAGGCGAAAAAAACACTTTTTTTTAAATTTTCGAACTATGGGCAAAGTATGGCGAAGTGTGGGAGGCGAAAAAAATCATTTTTTTCAAATTCTTCAAATATGGGCGAACTATGGGCAAAGTATGGCGAAGTACGGGAGGCGAAAAAAATACTTTTTTTAAATTTTTGAACTATGGGCGAACTATGGGCCAAGTATGGCGAAGTATGGGAGGCGAAAAAAACACTTTTATTTAAATTTTAGAACTATGGGCGAACTATGGGCCAAGTATGGCGAAGTATGGGAGGCGAAAAAAATACTTTTTTTTAAATTTTCGAACTATGGGCGAACTATGGGCCAAGTATGGCGAAGTATGGGAGGGGAAAAAATACTTTTTTTTAAATTTTCGAACTATGGGCGAACTATGGGCCAAGTATGGCGAAGTATGGGAGGCGAAAAAAACACTTTTTTTAAATTTTCGAACTATGGGCGAACTATGGGCAAAGTATGGCGAAGTATGGAAGGCGATAAAAACACTTTTTTTAAATTTTTGAACTACGGGCGAACCATGGGCAAAGTATGGCGAAGTATGGGAGGCGAAAAAAACACTTTTTTTTAAATTTTCGAACTATGGGCAAAGTATGGCGAAGTGTGGGAGGCGAAAAAAATCATTTTTTTCAAATTCTTCAAATATGGGCGAACTATGGGCAAAGTATGGCGAAGTACGGGAGGCGAAAAAAACACTTTTTTTTAAATTTTTGAACTATGGGCGAACTATGGGCCAAGTATGGCGAAGTATGGGAGGCGAAAAAAAGACTTTTTTTTAAATTTTCGAACTATGGGCGAACTATGTCCAAGTATGGCGAAGTATGGGAGGCGAAAAAAACACTTTTTTTTAAATTTTCGAACTATGGGCGAACTATGGGCAAAGTATGGCGAAGTATGGGAGGCGATAAAAACACTTTTTTTAAATTTTTGAACTACGGGCGAACCATGGGCAAAGTATGGCGAAGTATGGGAGGCGAAAAAAACACTTTTTTTTAAATTTTCGAACTATGGGCAAAGTATGGCGAAGTGTGGGAGGCGAAAAAAATCATTTTTTTCAAATTCTTCAAATATGGGCGAACTATGGGCAAAGTATGGCGAAGTACGGGAGGCGAAAAAAACACTTTTTTTAAATTTTTGAACTATGGGCGAACCATGGGCGAAGTATGGCGAAGTATGGGAGGCGAAAAAAACACTTTTTTTTAAATTTTCGAACTATGGGCGAACTATGGGCAAAGTATGGCGAAGTATGGAAGGCGATAAAAACACTTTTTTTAAATTTTTGAACTATGGGCGAACCATGGGCAAAGTATGGCGAAGTATGGGAGGCGAAAAAAACACTTTTTTTAAATTTTCGAACTATGGGCGAACTATGGGCAAAGTATGGCGAAGTATGGGAGGCGAAAAAAACACTTTTTTTAAATTTTTGAACTACGGGCGAACCATGGGCAAAGTATGGCGAAGTATGGGAGGCGAAAAAAACACTTTTTTTTAAATTTTCGAACTATGGGCGAACTATGGGCAAAGTATGGCGAAGTATGGGAGGCGAAAAAAAAGGTTTTTTTAAATTTTTGAAATATGGGCGAACCATGGGCAAAGTATGGCGAAGTATGGGAGGCGAAAAAAACACTTTTTTTTAAATTTTCGAACTATGGGCGAACTATGGGCAAAGTATGGCGAAGTATAGGAGGCGAAAAAAACACTTTTTTTAAATTTTTGAACTATGGGCGAACCATGGGCAAAGTATGGCGAAGTATGGGAGGCGAAAAAAACACTTATTTTTAAATTTTCGAACTATGGGCGAACTATGGGCAAAGTATGGCGAAGTATGGGAGGCGAAAAAAACACTTTTTTTAAATTTTTGAACTACGGGCGAACCATGGGCAAAGTATGGCGAAGTATGGGAGGCGAAAAAAACACTTTTTTTTAAATTTTCGAACTATGGGCGAACTATGGGCAAAGTATGGCGAAGTATAGGAGGCGAAAAAAACACTTTTTTTAAATTTTTGAACTATTGGCGAACCATGGGCAAAGTATGGCGAAGTATGGGAGGCGAAAAAAATACTTATTTTTAAATTTTCGAACTATGGGCGAACTATGGGCAAAGTATGGCGAAGTATGGGAGGCGAAAAAAACACTTTTTTTAAATTTTTGAACTACGGGCGAACTATGGGCCAAGTATGGCGAAGTATGGGAGGCGAAAAAAACACTTTTTTTAAATTTTTGAACTACGGGCGAACTATGGGCAAAGTATGGCGAAGTATGGGAGGCGAAAAAAATCATTTTTTTCAAATTCTTCAAATATGGGCGAACTATGGGCCAAGGATGGCGAAGTATGGGAGGCGAAAAAAACACTTTTTAAAATTTTTGAACTATGGGCGAACTATGGGCCAAGTATGGCGAAGTATGGGAGGCGAAAAAAACACTTTTTTTTAAATTTTTGAACTATGGGCGAGCTATGGGCCAAGTATGGCGAAGTATGGGAGGCGAAAAAAATACTTATTTTTAAATTTTCGAACTATGGGCGAACTATGGGCAAAGTATGGCGAAGTATGGGAGGCGAAAAAAACACTTTTTTTAAATTTTTGAACTACGGGCGAACCATGGGCAAAGTATGGCGAAGTATGGGAGGCGAAAAAAACACTTTTTTTAAAATTTTCGAACTATGGGCGAACTATGGGCAAAGTATGGCGAAGTATGGGAGGCGAAAAGAAAGGTTTTTTTAAATTTTTGAAATATGGGCGAACCATGGGCAAAGTATGGCGAAGTATGGGAGGCGAAAAAAACACTTTTTTTTATATTTTCGAACTATGGGCGAACTATGGGCAAAGTATGGCGAAGTATGGGAGGCGAAAAAAATCATTTTTTTCAAATTCTTCAAATATGGGCGAACTATGGGCCAAGGATGGCGAAGTATGGGAGGCGAAAAAAACACTTTTTTTTTAATTTTCGAACTATGGGCGAACTATGGGCAAAGTATGGCGAAGTATGGGAGGCGAAAAAAACACTTTTTTTAAATTTTTGAACTACGGGCGAACCATGGGCAAAGTATGGCGAAGTATGGGAGGCGAAAAAAACACTTTTTTTTAAATTTTCGAACTATGGGCGAACTATGGGCAAAGTATGGCGAAGTATGGGAGGCGAAAAAAAAGGTTTTTTTAAATTTTTGAAATATGGGCGAACCATGGGCAAAGTATGGCGAAGTATGGGAGGCGAAAAAAACACTTTTTTTTAAATTTTCGAACTATGGGCGAACTATGGGCAAAGTATGGCGAAGTATAGGAGGCGAAAAAAACACTTTTTTTAAATTTTTGAAATATGGGCGAACCATGGGCAAAGTATGGCGAAGTATGGGAGGCGAAAAAAACACTTTTTTTTAAATTTTCGAACTATGGGCGAACTATGGGCAAAGTATGGCGAAGTATGGGAGGCGATAAAAACACTTTTTTTAAATTTTTGAACTACGGGCGAACCATGGGCAAAGTATGGCGAAGTATGGGAGGCGAAAAAAACACTTTTTTTTAAATTTTCGAACTATGGGCAAAGTATGGCGAAGTGTGGGAGGCGAAAAAAATCATTTTTTTCAAATTCTTCAAATATGGGCGAACTATGGGCAAAGTATGGCGAAGTACGGGAGGCGAAAAAAATACTTTTTTTAAATTTTTGAACTATGGGCGAACTATGGGCCAAGTATGGCGAAGTATGGGAGGCGAAAAAAACACTTTTATTTAAATTTTAGAACTATGGGCGAACTATGGGCCAAGTATGGCGAAGTATGGGAGGCGAAAAAAATACTTTTTTTTAAATTTTCGAACTATGGGCGAACTATGGGCCAAGTATGGCGAAGTATGGGAGGGGAAAAAATACTTTTTTTTAAATTTTCGAACTATGGGCGAACTATGGGCCAAGTATGGCGAAGTATGGGAGGCGAAAAAAACACTTTTTTTAAATTTTCGAACTATGGGCGAACTATGGGCAAAGTATGGCGAAGTATGGAAGGCGATAAAAACACTTTTTTTAAATTTTTGAACTACGGGCGAACCATGGGCAAAGTATGGCGAAGTATGGGAGGCGAAAAAAACACTTTTTTTTAAATTTTCGAACTATGGGCAAAGTATGGCGAAGTGTGGGAGGCGAAAAAAATCATTTTTTTCAAATTCTTCAAATATGGGCGAACTATGGGCAAAGTATGGCGAAGTACGGGAGGCGAAAAAAACACTTTTTTTTAAATTTTTGAACTATGGGCGAACTATGGGCCAAGTATGGCGAAGTATGGGAGGCGAAAAAAAGACTTTTTTTTAAATTTTCGAACTATGGGCGAACTATGTCCAAGTATGGCGAAGTATGGGAGGCGAAAAAAACACTTTTTTTTAAATTTTCGAACTATGGGCGAACTATGGGCAAAGTATGGCGAAGTATGGGAGGCGATAAAAACACTTTTTTTAATTTTTGAACTACGGGCGAACCATGGGCAAAGTATGGCGAAGTATGGGAGGCGAAAAAAACACTTTTTTTTAAATTTTCGAACTATGGGCAAAGTATGGCGAAGTGTGGGAGGCGAAAAAAATCATTTTTTTCAAATTCTTCAAATATGGGCGAACTATGGGCAAAGTATGGCGAAGTACGGGAGGCGAAAAAAACACTTTTTTTAAATTTTTGAACTATGGGCGAACTATGGGCCAAGTATGGCGAAGTATGGGAGGCGAAAAAAAGACTTTTTTTTAAAATTTTCGAACTATGGGCGAACTATGGGCAAAGTATGGCGAAGTATGGGAGGCGAAAAAAACACTTTTTTTAAATTTTTGAACTATGGGCGAACCATGGGCAAAGTATGGCGAAGTATGGGAGGCGAAAAAAACACTTATTTTTAAATTTTTGAACTATGGGCGAACTATGGGCAAAGTATGGCGAAGTATGGGAGGCGAAAAAAATCATTTTTTTCAAATTCTTCAAATATGGGCGAACTATGGGCCAAGTATGGCGAAATATGGGAGGCGAAAAAAACACTTTTTTTTTAAATTTTCGAACTATGGGCGAACTATGGGCAAAGTATGGCGAAGTATGGGAGGCGAAAAAAACACTTTTTTTTAAATTTTTGAACTATGGGCGAACTATGGGCCAAGTATGGCGAAGTATGGGAGGCGAAAGAAAATTTTTTTTAAATTTTCGAACTATGGGGGAACCATGGAAGGCGAAGTATGGGAGGCGAAAAAAACACTTTTTTTAAATTTTTGAACTATGGGCGAACCATGGGCAAAGTATGGCGAAGTATGGGAGGCGAAAAAAACACTTTTTTTTAAATTTTCGAACTATGGGCCAAGTATGGCGAAGTATGGGAGGCGAAAAAAACACTTTTTTAAATTTTTGAACTATGGGCGAACTATGGGCCAAGTATGGCGAAGTATGGGAGGCGAAAAAAACACTTTTATTTAAATTTTAGAACTATGGGCGAACTATGGGCCAAGTATGGCGAAGTATGGGAGGCGAAAAAAACACTTTTTTTTAAATTTTCGAACTATGGGCGATCTATGGGCCAAGTATGGCGAAGTATGGGAGGCGAAAAAAACACTTTTTTTTAAATTTTCGAACTATGGGCGAACTATGGGCCAAGTATGGCGAAGTATGGGAGGCGAAAAAAACACTTTTTTTTAAATTTTTGAACTATGGGCGAACTATGGGCCAAGTATGGCGAAGTATGGGAGGCGAAAAAAACACTTTTTTAAATTTTTGAACTATGGGCGAACTATGGGCCAAGTATGGCGAAGTATGGGAGGCGAAAAAAACACTTTTTTAAATTTTTGAACTATGGGCGAACTATGGGCCAAGTATGGCGAAGTACGGGAGGCGAAAAAAACTTTTTTTTAAATTTTCGAACTATGGGCGAACTATGGGCCAAGTATGGCGAAGTATGGGAGGCGAAAAAAACACTTTTTTTAAATTTTTGAACTATGGGCGAACTATGGGCCAAGTATGGCGAAGTATGGGAGGCGAAAAAAACACTTTTATTTAAATTTTAGAACTATGGGCGAACTATGGGCCAAGTATGGCGAAGTATGGGAGGCGAAAAAAACACTTTTTTTTAAATTTTCGAACTATGGGCGATCTATGGGCCAAGTATGGCGAAGTATGGGAGGCGAAAAAAACACTTTTTTTTAAATTTTCGAACTATGGGCGAACTATGGGCCAAGTATGGCGAAGTATGGGAGGCGAAAAAAACACTTTTTTTTAAATTTTTGAACTATGGGCGAACTATGGGCCAAGTATGGCGAAGTATGGGAGGCGAAAAAAACACTTTTTTAAATTTTTGAACTATGGGCGAACTATGGGCCAAGTATGGCGAAGTACGGGAGGCGAAAAAAACTTTTTTTTAAATTTTCGAACTATGGGCGAACTATGGGCCAAGTATGGCGAAGTATGGGAGGCGAAAAAAACACTTTTTTTAAATTTTTGAACTATGGGCGAACTATGGGCCAAGTATGGCGAAGTATGGGAGGCGAAAAAAACACTTTTATTTAAATTTTAGAACTATGGGCGAACTATGGGCCAAGTATGGCGAAGTATGGGAGGCGAAAAAAATACTTTTTTTTAAATTTTCGAACTATGGGCGAACTATGGGCCAAGTATGGCGAAGTATGGGAGGCGAAAAAAACACTTTTTTTTAAATTTTCGAACTATGGGCAAAGTATGGCGAAGTATGGGAGGCGAAAAAAACACTTTTTTTAAATTTTTGAACTACGGGCGAACCATGGGCAAAGTATGGCAAAGTATGGGAGGCGAAAAAAACACTTTTTTTTAAATTTTCGAACTATGGGCAAAGTATGGCGAAGTGTGGGAGGCGAAAAAAATCATTTTTTTCAAATTCTTCAAATATGGGCGAACTATGGGCAAAGTATGGCGAAGTACCGGAGGCGAAAAAAACACTTTTTTTTAAATTTTTGAACTATGGGCGAACTATGGGCCAAGTATGGCGAAGTATGGGAGGCGAAAAAAACACTTTTTTTTAAATTTTCGAACTATGGGCGATCTATGGGCCAAGTATGGCGAAGTATGGGAGGCGAAAAAAACACTTTTTTTAAATTTTTGAACTACGGGCGAACTATGGGCCAAGTATGGCGAAGTATGGGAGGCGAAAAAAACACTTTTTTTAAATTTTTGAACTACGGGCGAACCATGGGCAAAGTATGGCGAAGTATGGGAGGCGAAAAAAACACTTTTTTTTAAATTTTCGAACTATGGGCGAACTATGGGCAAAGTATGGCGAAGTATGGGAGGCGAAAAAAACACTTTTTTTAAAATTTTTGAACTATGGGCGAACTATGGGCCAAGTATGGCGAAGTATGGGAGGCGAAAAAAACACTTTTTTTTAAATTTTTGAACTATGGGCGAACTATGGGCCAAGTATGGCGAAGTATGGGAGGCGAAAAAAACACTTTTTTTAAATTTTTGAACTATGGGCGAATTATGGGCAAAGTATGGCGAAGTATGGGAGGCGAAAAAAACACTTTTTTTTAAATTTTCGAACTATGGGCGAACTATGGGCCAAGTATGTCGAAGTATGGGAGGCGAAAAAAACACTTTTTTTAAATTTTTGAACTATGGGCGAACTATGGGCCAAGTATGGCCATACTTTGCCCATAGTTCACCCATAGTTCGAAGATTCGAAAAAAAAACTTTTTTCAACAAACCATTTGGCAAAAAAATTGAAACACTCCTTCGAGAGAACAGAGATTAAGTTTCTGCTTATTAATTACTAACGAGGATACGTATAGAAAGAAAAACTTTTTTCTATGTACTTTTATAATTTTAAAATAATAGTGTAATCAAATAAAAACAATTTTGTGTGGCTTTGATGTAAAAAAAAATTATTAAAAATACCGTTCGGATTTACCCCAGTTTTCCAATTTTCTTGGGTAAATACGAACGGTCTGATATTATTAATAAAATTTTACAGAAGGCAAAAATCAAATATAGTTTCTGTTCTAGTATTCATAACAAACAATTATAATTTAAGAAGACTAATTTAAGAAAAAAAATCAGGACAAAGTTGAGGACTAATTTGAGAATGAAAATGAGGACAAAGTTCAGGACTAACTTCTAACGATAATGAGGACAATGATGAAAACTAACTTAAGAATGAAAATGAGGACGAATTTGAGGACTAACTTGAAACGAAAATGAGTACGATAATGAGGACTAACTTGAAACGAAAATGAGGACGAATTTGAGGACTAACTTGAAAACGAAAGTGAGGATGAATTTGAGGACTAACTTGAAAAACAAAAATGAGGACGAAGTTGCCGACTAATTTGAGAAAAAAAATGAGGACGAAGTTGAGGACTAATTTGAGAAAGAAAATGAGGACAAAGTTCAGGACTAACTTCTAACGAAAATGAGGACAATGATGAAAACTAACTTAAGAATGAAAATGAGGACGAATTTGAGGACTAACTTGAAAGGAAAATTAGGACGAATTTAAGAACAAAGATGAGAACTGATTTGAGGATTAAAATGAGGACTAATTTGAAAAACAAAAATAAGGACGAAAATGAGGACGAATTTGAGGACTAACTTGAAAGGAAAAAGAGGACGAATTTAAGGAAAAAGATGAAAACTGATTTGAGGATGAAAATGAGGACTAATTTGAAAAACAAAAATAAGGACGAAAATGAGGACTAACTTGAAAAACGAAAATGAGGACGAATTTGAGGACTAACTTGAAAACGAAAATGAGGACTTACATGAAACGAAAATGAGGACGAATTTGAGGACTAACTTGAAAAACAAAAATGAGGACGAAGTAAGGACTAATTTGAGAAAGAAAATGAGGACAAAGTTCATTACTAACTTCAAACGAAAATGAGGACTAACTTAAAAAACAAAAATAAAGACGAAGTTGCGGACTAATTTGAGAAAGAAAATGAGGACGAATTTGAGGACTAACTTGAAAGGAAAATGAGGACAAAGTTCAGGAGCACAATGATGAAAACTAATTTAAGAATGGAAATTAGGACGAATTTGAGGACTAACTTGAAACGAAAATGTGGACGAATTTGAGGACTAACTTGAAAACGAAAATGAGGACGAAAATGAGGACTTACATGAAACGAAAATGAGAGCGAAAATGAGGACGAATTTGAGGACTAACTTGAAAAACAAAAATGAGGACGAAGTCTGCCGACTAATTTAAGAAAAAAAATGAGGACAAAGTTGAGGACTAATTTGAGAATGAAAATGAGGACAAAGTTCAGGACTAACTTCTAACGATAATGAGGACAATGATGAAAACTAACTTAAGAATGAAAATGAGGACGAATTTGAGGACTAAATTGAAACGAAAATAAGGACGATAATGAGGACTAACTTGAAACGAAAAGGAGGACGAATTTGAGGACTAACTAGAAAACGAAAGTGAGGATGAATTTGAGGACTAATTTGAAAAACAAAAATGAGGACGAAGTTGCCGACTAATTTGAGAAAAAAAATGAGGACGAAGTTGAGGACTAATTTGAGAAAGAAAATGAGGACAAAGTTCAGGACTAACTTCTAACGAAAATGAGGACAATGATGAAAACTAACTTAAGAATGAAAATGAGGACGAATTTGAGGACTAACTTGAAAGGAAAATTAGGACGAATTTAAGAACAAAGATGAGAACTGATTTGAGGATTAAAATGAGGACTAATTTGAAAAACAAAAATAAGGACGAAAATGAGGACGAATTTGAGGACTAACTTGAAAACGAAAATGAGGACGAAAATGAGGACTTACATGAAACGAAAATGAGAGCTAAAATGAGGACGAATTTGAGGACTAACTTGAAAGGAAAAAAAGAACGAATTTAAGGAAAAAGATGAAAACTGATTTGAGGATGAAAATGAGGACTAATTTGAAAAACAAAAATAAGGACGAAAATGAGGACTAACTTGAAAAACGAAAATGAGGACGAATTTGAGGACTAACTTGAAAACGAAAATGAGTACTTACATGAAACGAAAATGAGGACGAATTTGAGGACTAACTTGAAAAACAAAAATGAGGACGAAGTGAGGACTAATTTGAGAAAGAAAATGAGGACAAAGTTCATTACTAACTTCAAACGAAAATGAGGACGAATATAGGGACAAAGATGTGAACTAACTTGAGGACGAAAATGAGGACTAACTTAAAAAACAAAAATAAAGACAAAGTTGCGGACTAATTTGAGAAAGAAAATGAGGACGAATTTGAGGACTAACTTGAAAACGAAAATGAGGACGAATTTGAGGACTAACTTGAAAAACAAAAATGAGGACGAAGTGAGGACTAATTTGAGAAAGAAAATTAGGACAAAGTTCATTACTAACTTCAAACGAAAATGAGGACGAATATAGTGACAAAGATGAGAACTAACTTGAGGACGAAAATGAGGAATAACTTAAAAAACAAAAATAAAGACAAAGTTGCGGACTAATTTGAGAAAGAAAATGAGGACGAATTTGAGGACTAACTTGAAAGGAAAATGAGGACAAAGTTCAGGAGCACAATGATGAAAACTAATTTAAGAATGGAAATTAGGACGAATTTGAGGACTAACTTGAAACGAAAATGTGGACGAATTTTTAAGGACAAAGATGAGAACTGATTTGAGGATGAAAATGAGGACTTATTTGAAAAACAAAAATAAGGACGAAAATGAGGACTAACTTGAAAAACGAAAATGAGGACGAATTTGAGGACTAACTTGAAAACGAAAATGAGGACGAAAATGAGGACTTACATGAAACGAAAATGAGAGCGAAAATGAGGACGAATTTGAGGACTAACTTGAAAAACAAAAATGAGGACGAAGTCTGCCGACTAATTTAAGAAATAAAATGAGGACAAAGTTGAGGACTAATTTGAGAATGAAAATGAGGACAAAGTTCAGGACTAACTTCTAACGATAATGAGGACAATGATGAAAACTAACTTAAGAATGAAAATGGGGACGAATTAAAGGAATAACTTGAACCGAAAATAAGGTCGTATTAAAGAATCAAGATGAGAACTGACTTGTGGACGAAAATAAGGACTAACTTGAAAACGAAAATGAGAACGATAATGAGGACTAACTTGAAACGAAAATGAGGACGAATTTGAGGACTAACTTGAAAAACAAAAATGAGGACGAAGTTTGCCGACTAATTTGAGAAAAAAATGAGGACAAAGTTGAGGACTAACTTGAAACGAAAATGAGGACGAATTTAAGACAAAGATGAGAATTGACTTGAGAATGTAAATGAGGACTAACTTGAAAAACAAAAATGAGGACAAAGTTAAGGACTAACATTTAAATGAAAATGAGGACGAAAATGAGGTTGAAGTTGTTTACATTGCCAGGATTAATTTTATTTAGCAGAAAAAAATTTAGATAAGCTTTAAATGCATGAAACTGACTGTCCCCATTTACCCCAAAATTTGGGGTAAATGGGGACAGCATAGTTATTTTAAAAAAGCTTTAAGAAAAAAGCCTCCTTAAATATATTACTGTAATAAGGGATGAAAAAACTTGAAAAAAAATTGTATTAGATATATGATAGTTAAACCAATTAAAATTTTTTCAGTTTTTTTTATTTCAGTATTTTGTCTCGCATTTGAAAAATCATACAAAATTTTTTTCTTATTCCTTATGATTTTTATAACAGAAATTCATTTGAATTTTGGATTTTTGTTATTATTAACTAAATTGACAAAAATAAAAAATTGAAGTGAATTTAAAAGTCAAAAGTTATTAAACAGCATTAGAACTATAAATAAATTAGTACATGCTGTCAATTATAATTTTTTTCCACCTTTTCTAAACAGTTTTTATTCACAAGAACAGAATTTTTCAAAGTTGAAACAAAAAAATTAATATTTAGCCGAGTTCAAGTGAACTTTATCATTCAAAAGTTATTAAATAGCATTAGAACTACAAATAAATTAGTACATGAAGTCAATAAATATTTTTCCACCTTTTCCACGTAGTTTTCATCAGACAGAACAGAATTTCTCAAAAATGAAACAAAAATATTAATATTTGGCCGAGTTCAAGTGAACTTTATCCGTTAAAAGTTATGAAACAATATTAGAGCTACAAGTAAATTAATACACGTTGTCAATTAATATTTTTTCCACCTTTTCCACGTAGTTTTTATCAAAAAAAAAAAATTTCTCAGAGTGGAATCAAAAATATTAATATTTAGCCGAGTTCAAGTGAAATTTATCCGTTAAAAGATATTAAACAGCATCAGAACTACAAATAAATTAGTACACGTAGTCAATTAATATTTTTTCCATCTTTTCCAAATAGTTTTTATCCAAAAATAAAGAATTTCTCAAAGTTGAAACAAAAATATTAATATTTAGCCGAATTCAAATGAACTTTATCCTTCAAAAGTTATTAAATAGCATTAGAACTACAAATAAATTAGTACATGATGTCAATTAATATTTTTTCCACCTTTTCCACATAGCTTTTATTGAAAAGAACAGAATTTTTTAAAGTTGAAACAAAAAAATTAATATTTAGCCGAGTTCAAGTGAACTTTATCCTTCAAAAGTTATGAAACAATATTAGAGCTACAAGTAAATTAATACACGTTTCAATTAATATTTTTTCCACCTTTTCCACGTAGTTTTTTTCCAATAAAAAGAATTTCTCAGAGTTGAATCAAAAATATTAATATTTAGCCGAGTTCACGTGAAATTTATCCGTCAAAAGTTATTAAACAGCATTAGAACTACAAATAAATCATTACATGAAGTCAATTAATATTTTTTCCACCTTTTCCACGTAGTTTTCATCAGACAGAACAGAATTTCTTAAAGTTGAAACAAAAATATTAATATTTAGCCGAGTTCAAGTGAACATTATTTGTTAAAAGTGATTAAACTGCATTAGATCCACAAATAAACTAGTACATGAAGTCAATTAATATTTTTCCACCTTTTCCACGTAGTTTTCATCAGACAGAACAGAATTTCTTAAAAATGAATCAAAAATATTAATATTTGGCCGAGTTCAAGTGAACTTTATCCTTCAAAAGTTATTAAACAGCATTAGAACTACAAATAAATTAGTATATGCAGTCAATTAATATTTTTTCCTCCTATTCCACATAGTTTTTATTGAAAAGAACAGAATTTTTCAAAGTTGAAACAATAAAATTAATATTTAGCCGAGTTCAAGTGATCTTTATCCTTCAAAAGTTATTAAATAGCATTAGAACTACAAATAAATTAGTACATGAAGTCAATAAATATTTTTCCACCTTTTCCACGTAGTTTTCATCAGACAGAACAGAATTTCTCAAAAATGAAACAAAAATATTAATATTTGGCCGAGTTGAAGTGAACTTTATCCGTTAAAAGTTATGAAACAATATTAGAGCTACAAGTAAATTAATACACGTTGTCAATTAATATTTTTTCCACCTTTTCCACGTAGTTTTTATCAAAAAAAAAAATTTCTCAGAGTGGAATCAAAAATATTAATATTTAGCCGAGTTCAAGTGAAATTTATCCGTTAAAAGATATTAAACAGCATCAGAACTACAAATAAATTAGTACACGTAGTCAATTAATATTTTTTCCATCTTTTCCAAATAGTTTTTATCCAAAAATAAAGAATTTCTCAAAGTTGAAACAAAAATATTAATATTTAGCCGAATTCAAATGAACTTTATCCTTCAAAAGTTATTAAATAGCATTAGAACTACAAATAAATTAGTACATGATGTCAATTAATATTTTTTCCACCTTTTCCACGTAGTTTTCATCAGACAGAACAGAATTTCTCAAAAATGAAACGAAAATATTAATATTTGTCCGAGTTCAAGTGAACTTTATCCGTTAAAAGTTATGAAACAATATTAGAGCTACAAGTAAATTAATACACGTTGTCAATTAATATTTTTTCCACCTTTTCCACGTAGTTTTTTTCCAAAAAAAAGAATTTTTCAGAGTTGAATCAAAAATATTAATATTTAGCCGAGTTCAAGTGAACTTTATCCGTTAAAAGTTATGAAACAGCATCAGAACTACAAATAAATTAGTACACGTAGTCAATTAATATTTTTTCCATCTTTTCCAAATAGTTTTTATCCAAAAATAAAGAATTTCTCAAAGTTGAAACAAAAATATTAATATTTAGCCGAATTCAAATGAACTTTATCCTTCAAAAGTTATGAAACAATATTAGAGCTACAAGTAAATTAATACACGTTTCAATTAATATTTTTTCCACCTTTTCCACGTAGTTTTTTTCCAATAAAAAGAATTTCTCAAAGTTGAATCAAAAATATTAATATTTAGCCGAGTTCACGTGAAATTTATCCGTCAAAAGTTATTAAACAGCATTAGAACTACAAATAAATCATTACATGAAGTCAATTAATATTTTTTCCACCTTTTCCACGTAGTTTTCATCAGACAGAACAGAATTTCTTAAAGTTGAAACAAAAATATTAATATTTAGCAGAGTTCAAGTAAACTTTATCCGTTAAAAGATATTAAATAATATTAGAGCTACAAATAAATTGGTACGTGTAGTCAATTAATAATTTTTCCATCTTCTCCAAGTAGTTTTTATCCAAAAATAAGAATTTCTCAAAGTTGAAACAAAAATATTAATATTTAGCCGAGTTCAAGTGAACATTATTTGTTAAAAGTGATTAAACTGCATTAGATCCACAAATAAACTAGTACATGAAGTCAATTAATATTTTTCCACCTTTTCCACGTAGTTTTCATCAGACAGAACAGAATTTCTCAAAAATGAATCAAAAATATTAATATTTGGCCGAGTTCAAGTGAACTTTATCCTTCAAAAGTTATTAAACAGCATTAGAACTACAAATAAATTATTACATGAAGTCAATTAATATTTTTTCCACCTTTTCCACTTAGTTTTCATCTGACAGAACAGAATTTCTTAAAGTTGAAACAAAAATATTAATATTTAGCCGAGTTCAAGTGAACTTTATCTTTTAAAAGATATTAAACAATATTAGAGCTACAAATAAATTGGTACGTGTAGTCAATTAATAATTTTTCCATCTTTTCCAAGTAGTTTTTATCAAAAAATAAAGAATTTCTCAAAGTTGAAACAAAAATATTAATATTTAGCCGAATTCAAGTGAAATTTATCCGTCAAAAGTTATTAAACAGCATTAGAACTACAAATAAATTAGTATATGCAGTCAATTAATATTTTTTCCTCCTATTCCACATAGTTTTTATTGAAAAGAACAGAATTTTTCAAAGTTGAAACAAAAAAATTAATATTTAGCCGAGTTCAAGTGATCTTTATCCTTCAAAAGTTATTAAATAGCATTAGAACTACAAATAAATTAGTACATGAAGTCAATTAACATTTTTTCCACGTTTTCCACATAGTTTTTATTGAAAAGAACAGAATTTTTTAAAGTTGAAACAAAAAAATTAATATTTAACCAAGTTCAAGTGAACTTTATCCTTCAAAAGTTATTAAATAGCATTAGAACTACAAATAAATTAGTACATGAAGACAATAAATATTTTTCCACCTTTTCCACGTAGTTTTCATCAGACAGAACAGAATTTCTCAAAAATGAAACGAAAATATTAATATTTGTCCGAGTTCAAGTGAACTTTATCCGTTAAAAGTTATGAAACAATATTAGAGCTACAAGTAAATTAATACACGTTGTCAATTAATATTTTTTCCACCTTTTCCACGTAGTTTTTTTCCAAAAAAAAGAATTTTTCAGAGTTGAATCAAAAATATTAATATTTAGTCGAGTTCACGTGAAATTTATCCGTCAAAAGTTATTAAACAGCATTAGAACTACAAATAAATTATACAAATACAAATAAACATTTTTAACTTAATAAGTGCTCAAATAAGCCACCCCCCATTTGTATGCACAATCGTGCTCTGTGCAAAAGTGAATCTATACTACTTTCTATCATCTCTTCGGTGATAGTAGCACAAGCCTCACGAATCCTTTGTTTTAAAAGCTCTATATTATTTTCGACAGGATGCCGATAAACAATTGATTTTATGTGTCCCCACAAAAAATAATCTAACGGATTCAAATCAGGGGAGCGGGGTGGCCAATTAACTGGGCCCCCTCGTCCAATAAAACGATTGGGAAAAAGCAATTGTAAACAGATCTGACAATTTCCAGCAGTATGACAGGGTGCATTATCATGCTGGTACCACATGTCATCAATTTCTTGCTCGGTAAATCCAGCAGCTCTTAGCCGACGTCTTACTTGCCGCAAAAATGCTTCATATCGGGCACCAGTTAAATTTCCATTATAAAAATAGGGTCCAATCTGGAAAGAAATTAATAAAGAAAAACTTTTTTTGAATTCGCCAATTTGAATTATATAAGTATTACCTCACATTAGAATGCACACAAAAACCCTAATCTCAAAAAGAGTTTCAATTTTTAGGAAATATGTAAGTCAAGACTTAACCCATGATCCAGTTTTAAACCATCATGAAGTGACTAAATCAATTCCAGAGCAATGATCATCTCTTGAGCCAAGATAAAGATTCTAAATCTTGACACAACCCATGATTAAACAACGAGCCATGATTCCGAGTGTGAATCAAGCCATGATTCCTAGTTTGAATGAAGCCTTGAGCCTTGATCAAAAGTTTGAATCTAGACTCGAGCATTGATCAAATCCTAAAGCTGTGATTCCTAGTTTGAATCAAGCCTTGAGCCTTGATTAAAAGTCTAAATCTAGACTCGAGCATTGATCAATCCTGAAACCTTGACTTCAAGTTTGAATCAAGGCTTGAAAAATGACTTAAAGTCTGAATCTGGACTCGATCATTGATCATTCCTGAAGCTCTGACTCCAAGTTTGAATCAAGCCTTGAGAAATAATCCAAAATCTGAATCTGGACTCGAGCATTGATCATTCCTGCAGCCATGACTCCAAGGTTGAATCAAGGCTTGAGAAATGACTTAAAGTCTGAATCTGGACTCGAGCATTGATCATTCCTGAAGCCATGAATCCAAGGTTGAATCAAGGCTTGAGAAATGACTTAAAGTCTGAATTTAGACTCGATCATTGATCATTCTTGAAGCTCTGACTCTAAGTTTGAATCAAGCCTTGTGAAATTATCGAAAGTCTGAATCTGGACTCAAGCATTGATCATTCCTAAAGCCATGACTTTAAGTTTAAATCAAGCCTTGTGAAATGATCCAAAGTCTGAATCTGGACTCAAGAATTGATCATTCCTAAAGCCATGACTTTAAGTTTAAATCAAGCCTTGTGAAATGATCCAATGTCTGAATCTGGACTCGAGCATTGATCATTCCTGAAGCTCTGACTCCAAGTTTGAATCAAGCCTTGAGAAATGATCCAAAATCTGAATCTGGACTCAAGCATTGATCATTCCTGAAGCCATGACTTTAAGTTTAAATCTAGCCTTGTGAAATGATCCAATGTCTGAATCTGGACTCGATCATTGATCATTCCTGAAGCTCTGACTCCAAGTTTGAATCAAGCTTTGAGAAATGATCTAAAGTCTGAATCTGGACTCGAGCATTGATCATTCCTGAAGCCATGACTTTAAGTTTAAATCAAGCCTTGTGAAATGATCCAAAGTCTGAATCTGGACTCAAGCATTGATCATTCCTGAAGCCATGACTTTAAGTTTAAATCTAGCCTTGTGAAATGATCCAAAGTCAGAATCTGGACTCAAGCATTGATCATTCCTGAAGCTCTGACTCCAAGTTTGAATCAAGCCTTGAGAAATGATCCAATGTCTGAATCTGGACTCGAGCATTGACCATTCCTGGAGCCATGACTTCAAGTTTGAATAAAGCCTTGAGAAATGATCCAAAGTATTAATCTGGACTCAAGCATTGATCATTCCTGAAGCCATGACTCAAAGGTTGAATCAAGGCTTGAGAAATGACTTAAAGTCTGAATCTGGATTCGATCATTGATCATTCCTGAAGCTCTGACTCCAAGTTTGAATCAAGCCTTGAGAAATGATCCAATGTCTGAATCTGGTCTCGAGCATTGATCATTCCTGAAGCTCTGATTCCAAGTTTGAATCAAGCCTTGAGAAATGATCCAATGTCTGAATCTGGACTCGAGCAATGATCATTCCTGAAGCCATGACTTCAAGTTTGAATCAAGCCTTGAGAAATGATACAAAGTCTTAATCTGGACTCAAGCATTGATCATTCCTGAAGCCATGACTCAAAGGTTGAATCAAGGCTTGAGAAATGACTTAAAGTCTGAATCTGGATTCGATCATTGATCATTCCTGAAGCTCTGACTCCAAGTTTGAATCAAGCCTTGAGAAATGATCCAATGTCTGAATCTGGACTCGATCATTGATCATTCCTGAAGCTCTGACTCCAAGTTTGAATCAAGCTTTGAAAAATGATCTAAAGTCTGAATCTGGACTCGAGCATTGATCATTCCTGAAGCCATGACTTTAAGTTTAAATCAAGCCTTGTGAAATGATCCAAAGTCTGAATCTGGACTCAAGCATTGATCATTCCTGAAGCTCTTACTCCAAGTTTAAATCAAGCCTTGTGAAATGATCCAAAGTCTGAATCTGGACTCAAGCATTGATCATTCCTGAAGCTCTGACTCCAAGTTTGAATCAAGCCTTGAGAAATGATCCAATGTCTTAATCTGGACTCGAGCATTGATCATTCCTGAAGCTCTGATTCCAAGTTTGAATCAAGCCTTGAGAAATGATCCAATGTCTGAATCTGGACTCGAGCATTGATCATTCCTGAAGCCATGACTTCAAGTTTGAATCAAGCCTTGAGAAATGATCCAAAGTCTTAATCTGGACTCAAGCATTGATCATTCCTGAAGCCATGACTCAAAGGTTGAATCAAGGCTTGAGAAATGACTTAAAGTCTGAATCTGGACTCGAGCATTGATCATTCCTGAAGCTCTGATTCCAAGTTTCAATCAAGCCTTGAGAAATGATCCAATGTCTGAATCTGGTTTCAAGCATTGATCATTCCTGAAGCTCTGACTCCAAGTTTGAATCAAGCCTTGAGAAATGATCCAATGACTGAATCTGGACTCGAGCATTGATCATTCCTGAAGCTCTGATTCCAAGTTTGAATCAAGCCTTGAGAAATGATCCAATGTCTGAATCTGGACTCGAGCATTGACCATTCCTGGAGCCATGACTTCAAGTTTGAATCAAGCCTTGAGAAATGATCCAAAGTCTTAATCTGGACTCAAGCATTGATCATTCCTGAAGCTCTTACTCCAAGTTTGAATCAAGCCTTGTGAAATGATCCAAAGTCTGAATCTGGACTCAAGCATTGATCATTCCTGAAGCTCTGACTCCAAGATGGAATCAAGCCTTGAGAAATGATCCAATGTCTGAATCTGGACTCGAGTATTGATCATTCCTGAAGCTCTGATTCCAAGTTTCAATCAAGCCTTGAGAAATGATCCAATGTCTGAATCTGGTTTCAAGCATTGATCATTCCTGAAGCTCTGACTCCAAGTTTGAATCAAGCCTTGAGAAATGATCCAATGACTGAATCTGGACTCGAGCATTGATCATTCCTGAAGCTCTGATTCCAAGTTTGAATCAAGCCTTGAGAAATGATCCAATGTCTGAATCTGGACTCGAGCATTGACCATTCCTGGAGCCATGACTTCAAGTTTGAATCAAGCCTTGAGAAATGATCCAAAGTCTTAATCTGGACTCAAGCATTGGTCATTCCTGAAGCCATGACTCAAAGGTTGAATCAAGGCTTGAGAAATGACTTAAAGTCTGAATCTGGATTCGATCATTGATCATTCCTGAAGCTCTGACTCCAAGTTTGAATCAAGCCTTGTGAAATGATCCAAAGTCTGAATCTGGACTCAAGCATTGATCATTCCTGAAGCTCTGACTCCAAGTTTGAATCAAGCCTTGAGAAATGATCCAATGTCTTCATCTGGACTCGAGCATTGATCATTCCTGAAGCTCTGATTCCAAGTTTGAATCAAGCCTTGAGAAATGATCCAATGTCTGAATCTGGACTCGATCATTGATCATTCCTGAAGCTCTGACTCCAAGTTTGAATCAAGCCTTGAGAAATGATCCAATGTCTGAATCTGGACTCGAGCATTGATCATTCCTGAAGCTCTGATTCCAAGTTTGAATCAAGCCTTGAGAAATGATCCAATGTCTGAATCTGGACTCGAGCATTGATCATTCCTGAAGCCATGACTTCAAGTTTGAATCAAGCCTTGAGAAATGATCCAAAGTCTTAATCTGGACTGAAGCATTGATCATTCCTGAAGCCATGACTCAAAGGTTGAATCAAGGCTTGAGAAATGACTTAAAGTCTGAATCTGGATTCGATCATTGATCATTCCTGAAGCTCTGACTCCAAGTTTGAATCAAGACTTGAGAAATGATCCAATGTCTGAATCTGGACTCGAGCATTGATCATTCCTGAAGCTCTGACTCCAAGTTTGAATCAAGCTTTGAGAAATGATCTAAAGTCTGAATCTGGACTCGAGCATTTATCATTCCTGAAGCCATGACTTTAAGTTTAAATCAAGCCTTGTGAAATGATCCAAAGTCTGAATCTGGACTCAAGCATTGATCATTCCTGAAGCTCTTACTCCAAGTTTGAATCAAGCCTTGTGAAATGATCCAAAGTCTGAATCTGGACTCAAGCATTGATCATTCCTGAAGCTCTGACTCCAAGTTTGAATCAAGCCTTGAGAAATGATCCAATGTCTGAATCTGGACTCGAGCATTGATCATTCCTGAAGCTCTGATTCCAAGTTTGAATCAAGCCTTGAGAAATGATCCAATGTCTGAATCTGGACTCGAGCATTGATCATTCCTGAAGCCATGACTTTAAGTTTAAATCAAGCCTTGTGAAATGATCCAAAGTCTGAATCTGGACTCAAGCATTGATCATTCCTGAAGCTCTTACTCCAAGTTTGAATCAAGCCTTGTGAAATGACCAAAGTCTGAATCTGGACTCAAGCATTGATCATTCCTGAAGCTCTGACTCCAAGATGGAATCAAGCCTTGAGAAATGATCCAATGTCTGAATCTGGACTCGAGCATTGATCATTCCTGAAGCCATGACTTCAAGTTTGAATCAAGCCTTGAGAAATGATCCAAAGTCTTAATCTGGACTGAAGCATTGATCATTCCTGAAGCCATGACTCAAAGGTTGAATCAAGGCTTGAGAAATGACTTAAAGTCTGAATCTGGATTCGATCATTGATCATTCCTGAAGCTCTGACTCCAAGTTTGAATCAAGACTTGAGAAATGATCCAATGTCTGAATCTGGACTCGAGCATTGATCATTCCTGAAGCTCTGACTCCAAGTTTGAATCAAGCTTTGAGAAATGATCTAAAGTCTGAATCTGGACTCGAGCATTTATCATTCCTGAAGCCATGACTTTAAGTTTAAATCAAGCCTTGTGAAATGATCCAAAGTCTGAATCTGGACTCAAGCATTGATCATTCCTGAAGCTCTTACTCCAAGTTTGAATCAAGCCTTGTGAAATGATCCAAAGTCTGAATCTGGACTCAAGCATTGATCATTCCTGAAGCTCTGACTCCAAGTTTGAATCAAGCCTTGAGAAATGATCCAATGTCTGAATCTGGACTCGAGCATTGATGATTCCTGAAGCTCTGATTCCAAGTTTGAATCAAGCCTTGAGAAATGATCCAATGTCTGAATCTGGACTCGAGCATTGATCATTCCTGAAGCCATGACTTTAAGTTTAAATCAAGCCTTGTGAAATGATCCAAAGTCTGAATCTGGACTCAAGCATTGATCATTCCTGAAGCTCTTACTCCAAGTTTGAATCAAGCCTTGTGAAATGATCCAAAGTCTGAATCTGGACTCAAGCATTGATCATTCCTGAAGCTCTGACTCCAAGATGGAATCAAGCCTTGAGAAATGATCCAATGTCTGAATCTGGACTCGAGCATTGATCATTCCTGAAGCCATGACTTCAAGTTTGAATCAAGCCTTGAGAAATGATTCGAACTCTTTTCGTGAATAAAAATTTTGATAATTGAGGTTATGTTAAAATTATATTTTTTTACCAAGCGATTTCCAATCATTGCAGCCCAAACGTTGACTGAAATGCGCTGTTGAAAACTTCTTGGTGTTGTCAGATGAGGGTTTTCATCAGCCCAAAAATGGAAATTGTGGGTGTTCCACATATCGCTTCTTCGAAAATGTGATTCGTCCGTAAAAATGACGCGTCTCAGGAATGTTCTATCTCTTTCACAAGAACGCACGACCCACCGACAAAACTGCAAGCGTTGTTCAAAATCGCGCGGAAGTAAATTTTGCACTTTTTGGTACCTGTATGCATGGTATTTTTCAGCTTTAAGAGTTCTTTGCACTGTACCATACGACAAATCTAACCTGGCTGCCATTGTCCTGATTCCCTCCTCAGGGTTCTCTTCCGCAAATTGAATTATGCGCTCCTCGTTTTGCGGAGTTCTTACATTTCTGGGCCGTCCCGAAGTTTTATGATTAGGCATTAAATTGCCGTTCTCTCGCGCTCTTGCTACCAATCTATTTATTGTTTTTCTATTCGGATAAAACTCGCGATTTGGATGGAATTCCCGAAATAAGACTGCGGCTTGTTGGCAATCATTATTTGCCCTTCCATAAAAAATTATCATATCTGTATAGTCCGCAGCCGTATACTCGTTTTGCGGCATTTTTAAAAAATATAAAAATTGAACATATAAAATTTTAAAAAACCATAAAATACCGAACAACAAGAAACATATAAAATTGTAAACACTATAAAATAACGAACAACAATAAACCAAACAAACAATAATAATAAACAATTTTACAATTAAATAATATAAAAAGAAGAATAAAAGAGAAAATATATAAGCAGCCGCACTTTAGAAATGACACTAAATTATGGGAAGTTAGTAACATATAAAAAACAAATGAACAAACAATCGAATTTTGATAATAAAAATTGCGAGATATCGAAGATAGATTAATTTAAATTTATTAAGAAAAATTTTATTTTCGCACATATTTCAATTTTATATTTTTATTATTTTTAAGTTACTTAAATATGCGTCTCTTGTACATAAAAGACTTAATATTATTAATAAATAATAAAAAAAATATTAGTAATTTATAAAAAATAATTATTATTAAATAATAATAATTATTAATAAATAATAAAAAACAATAACTATTAATAAATAATAAAAAAACAATAATTATTAATAAATAATAAAAAAATAATAATTATTCATAAATAATAAAAAAACAATAATTATTAATAAATAATAAATAGTAATAAATGATAAAAAATAATTATTATTATTAATAAATAATACAAAATAATTATAATTAATAATACTAAATGTAAAATGGGGTGCCATCTGGTGTCTGTTTTCATTAAACAACACAAATTATATTATCTTTTTTTAAAGAAAATTTGACAATATTTTAATTTTTTCAGGAAATCTAATAAATTCTTTCATTTTATTCAATTAAATGAAATTGATTCTGGAATCAACCTTGGGGCTGATTTCAGAATCAATTTTTTTTTGGAACGAAAAATTTTTCGTTCCTTAAATATCATCTTCTCGAAAATAACCAATACAAGGTCTAATGGACAAGTGGATAGTGCACTCAACTGCTAACCCGAAAATCGTGGGTTCGATTCCTCGTCGCTTCAAATTTTTTTTTTTTCTAAAATTCTTATCTGTAGAAAAATGTCTTTAAAAAATAAAATTTTTCTTAGTATGATATTAAGTAGATAAATTTTTTTTATAGTTTTTGATTTTCCAAATAAACGAAAAAATCCTAAAAATTTTTTTTTCTCTACATCATGAAATTTCAATTTTTGAAAAAAACGACCGTCATAACCTGCCATCTGGTGTCTGTTTTCATTAAACAACACAAATTATATTATCTTTTTTTAAAGAAAGTTTGACAATATTTTAATTTTTTCAGGAAATCTAATAAATTCTTTCATTTTATTCAATTAACAGAAATTGATTCTGGAATCAACCTTGGGGTTGATTTCAGAATCAATTTTTTTTTGGAACGAAAAATTTTTCGTTCCTTAAATATCATCTGCTCGAAAATAACCAATACAAGGTCTAATGGACAAGTGGATAGTGCACTCAACTGCTAACCCGAAAATCGCGGGTTCGATTCCTCGTCGCTTCAAATTTTTTTTTTCTAAAATTCTTATCTGCAGAAAAATGTCTTTAAAAAATAAAATTTTTCTTAGTATGATATTAAGTAGATAACATTTTTTTATAGTTTTTGATTTTCCAAATAAACGAAAAAAACCTAAAAAAATTTTTTCCCTCTTTTTCATGAAATTTCAATTTTTGAAAAAAACGACCGTCATAACCTGCCATCTGGTGTCTCTTTTCATTAAACAACACAAATTATATTATCTTTTTTTAAAGAAAATTTGACAATATTTTAATTTTTTCAGGATATCTAATAAATTCTTTCATTTTATTCAATTAACAGAAATTGATTCTGAAATCAACCTTGGGGTTAATTTCAGAATCAATTTTTTTTTGGATCGAAAAATTTTTCGTTCCTTAAATATCATCTGCTCGAAAATAACCAATACAAGGTCTAATGGACAAGAGGATAGTGCACTCAACTGCTAACCCGAAAATCGTGGGTTCGATTCCTCGTCGCTTCAAGTTTTTTTTTTCTAAAATTATTATCTGTAAAAAAAAGTCATTACAAAATAGGCTTGCCAACTGTAGCAAAAAAAACAATTTCCAATTTTAAGATTTGAACCCGGGCTGGAAGATTGCGAACTATAGCAAAAAAGTATTTTATCTACTTATTTTCATACTTAGAAAATTTTATTTTGTAATGACATTTTTTTACAGATAATAATTTTCGTAAAAAAAAAAATTTGAAACAACGAGGAATCGAACCCACGATTTTTGGGTTAGCTGTTGAGTGCACTATCCACTTGTCTATTAGACCTTGTATTGGTTATCTTCAAGTAGATGATATTTAAGGAACGAAAAATTTTTCGTTCCAAAAAAAAATTGATTCTGAAATCAACCCAAAGGTTGATTCCAGAATCAATTTTTTTTAATTGAATAAAATGAAAGAATTTATTAGATTTCCTGAAAAAATTAAAATATTGTCAAATTTTCTTTAAAAAAAGATAATATAATTTGTGTTGTTTAATGAAAACAGACACCAGATGGCAGGTTATGACGGTCGTTTTTTTCAAAAATTGAAATTTCATGAAAAAGAGGGAAAAAAATTATTTTTTTTCGTTTTTTTTAATGATCGAAAAACCTGCAAAAATTTTTTTTATTGAATTTTTTACCCATTAATTTTTTTTTTTTTTTGAAATAAATTTTTTTTACAGATAATAATAATTAAGAAAAATTTTTTAATGGAAAATAAATTGATTTGAAATCAATTCAGAGATTGATTCCAGAATCAATTCTTAATTAAAAAATATTAGTTCATTTATTACTTTAAAAAAAAAAATTACGAAAATAATTTAATATCAACAAATATTTTTAAAAGGAAAAAAATGTAAACAAGTTAACCCTATTTATCTTTAAATTTTTTTTTCTTTAAATCATATTAATAATTTTGTACTTACTTTTTTTGTTGATCAATTTTTCACACTTCATAAATATCCGTAAAAGATTTTTTTTTAATTTAGGCACAGAATAATTTTTCAAAAAACTACACATTTAATTAGGTTATTAAATGTGTTGTTTACATTTCAAACTGACACGCGAGTTTGTTTTGACATTACATACAAACTTTCGCATGCGAAGTTGGCTTCAGGAGAAGTTATGAAATTTTTTTTCAGCTATTATTTTTTTAATCGTCAACACATCCGGCCGCGAAATGGCGGCTCTCTCATTGGACCAAAAAGTTAAATTTTTAATTTCATCCCATTTAAAATCTATTGGGTCAATCAAAAAAGTAAATTGTACGTTTTTTCCACAATCCAACAAACTTTCCGTACATATAGTGGGGGACACTTATTCTGAATCACCCTGTATATAAAGTATACATTTGAGGTAAATTTAAAGAATTAATGAAAGTTAAAAAATTAAAAATTCACATTTTGGCAATAAAATTTTGCTTTCTCCACGAGAAAGCAAATTTTTTTGCTTATCGTAAAGAGGAAGCAAAATGTTCATGTAATGAACATCTGAATTTACAACTTGTTTACAGTGTCTTCAAGCCGACTTCTGTCACTACATTAATTTTTTATAGGATTTTTTCAACTCTTTAAAATTTGAAAAAAATAGTTTCAGAAACTACAATGTTTTTTCTATTTCATATACAAGTATATCTAAATAGTTTTAATAAATTATTTTCATTTAGAATATGGAAAATATAATTGTCAAAGTTTTAAAACAAAAGAAAATCAATAATGCTTTGAGAACTATTTTTTATATTAAATTGATTTCAAAATACAGTCAAAAAAATTTAATCAAAAGCCGGAGATCTAAAGAAACCTATTCATGAGAATCACCCATATGTAGTACAGTTCAGTCGCCAAACTGACGAATTTGAAACTGAGGAAAATCTCCAAATTGAGGAATGTGATTAGTTCCTACTACCGCCATACTCAGGAATGGCGACACTGAAGTTGATCATGTTTCAGTGCCGTATTGAGCCGCATGTATGTAAATCTTTTTTACTCCCATATTAAATGTACATGGAGGCGGTCCTGAAATTGAGTGAGTGGGGGCTTTCTGAGTTCCAAAAGATGAGAAATTTTCGCCTTTTTGTCAGTTTAGCGAGACAGATGTAGTATAGTAATATCAAAATCATATATAAATAATAAATTTTATTTATTTATTAGGGTGTTGGGGCAGTTTTCGTTTTAAGTACTAGGAGAACCATAAAAACGTATGATGCAATTTTTAATAAATTAATTGAATGCTGTCCTCAATTACGAGAAAATATTAAGCATATTGTGGGGGATTTTGAGGCAGCAACAATGAATTCTGTCAGAAGATATTTCCCATGCTGTCAATACCATATTTGTTGGTTTCATTATAAAAAAGTAATGTTTCATATTTAATTATTAAAAGTACTTTAAATGTTTAAATAGTTGAGTGAAAACATCTTTATACCAGAATGACCGAAATTGAAGTCAAAAAGTTCAATGCTTGCATTTCACTGGTTTACATTTTTTTTGTCAAATCAATTTTTACCTTTTTGGTAAAAAGTCGCGTAGTCCAATTTTTGACAGCGTGAAGCGTATAATTTGTGTTGGAGTTTGATACTGGGACTTTTAATAGAAGATAACAAAAAAACTACAACATGAACAAGAATTAGAATTGAATCTGAAAATTTATTCAACAATAATGAAAATGTTTGAATACATTATAGAATAGAGAAAAAAATTACTGTGTAAAATATACTCCTGCAATCTTGTTTTCTTGGGTTATGCATAGTCCCAATCAGCACGGAAGCTTGCAACCAAGTTGCAGCAAGCTTGTGGGTCGCTCACATATTATGTGATAAATATTTTAGGTATTTTAGACCCCCTTCCCCCGAGTGAAACTTTTTCTATAGTTTAGTGTAGCAAAGATTAGAGGATATTACTTAGCCCCCTCCCGGTACTAAACATTTCATATAATATGTGAATGGAATGGCAAACTTATTGCAAGTTTGGTGCAAATTTATGAAAATTATCATTATGCGCCGTTGCTATCACAAGCATTTACGGCTGCGCAGATCATTTTTTTGAGCTCCCAGGAAATGGTGTGGAAATATAAACAGAAAAAAGTTCATACCTAAACAAAATTTTTATTAATATTCTGCAAGTTTGCAGCAAACTTCCGCACTATCTTGCCGCAAAAAGGCACTTTGTTACTTGCAGAAAACTTGGTGCAAGTTTGCTGCAAGCTTATGTATGCTGATTGGGGTCCAATATTGTAAAATTTTCTTTCAATTATGTTGCACTAGTACTAAAGTAAAGTCACAGTGATATTATACAGTACTTTCTAAATCAGAATCATAGAAACTTCACTAATTTTCATCGAGTAGTTGCTAATTAAAATAGTTACAAATATGCTACTAATAATTAGTGAATGGTTACTGACCCATAATCAGCGATTATGTATTATTACACTGAAAAAAATTCATCGAATTTAACAGCTATATCACCTTTTTTAATCAATTTATAATAAAAAATTAATAATTATTAATAATAGTAATAATATTACTGACATATTACTGTAATATAACTGTGGCATTACTGTAACACTACTACAAAGTCACAGTACTGTCGTACGAAATAAGAACTTAGTTAATTCGCTTTGTTGTTAGGGGCGTCATTCACACCATTGGATCATCGAAAACCAACCTTAGCAAGACAGTGAGTTACCTAAGTTTTTATTTCGTATAGCAGAGTAATATTAAAACATGTAATTTCACTGTGGCATTACTTGTAATATTACTTTGAGGCGAGTATTTTAATATTACTGTAATTTCTCTGTAATGTTATATTCAAAAATTACTAACATTATATGTAACATTACAGTAATATTACATTAATGTTGCATACTACTTAGATATGTTTTTTAATCGAATGTCATGTAGATTATTACAGGAGGTCTGAGATTTACTTTTTTATTTGAATTTTCAATAGTGTCAAAATTTTCTCTTTACAATTCTAATATTCACAAATATTCTTCAATCTTCAACATTATGTTCAAAATTTGTAGTTCCTTAAACATTAGTTAATAAAAATTTATTAATATAGGATGTACGTAAACGTTGGAAACGGTTAAAACTTCTTGTAAACGGTCCACAAGATTTTCTGGAATTAGTACTTGCATTGCCGTTATTACCAGCTGGAAAAATTGAAAATGCAGTTAAAATACTGAAGAGTAAAATTAAAGAGTACGATGTAATTTACAAACGGAAATTAGAAATGTTCATGAAATACATCTGCAGAACCTGGGTAAAAGTTGCAGATGCTTTGTCCGTTACGAATTTAGAACAACGAACGAATAATATCAGCGAGTCGTTCAATAGTAGAGCTACTGCTCGTTTCGGAGGGATTCATCCGAATATTTGGACATTTTTAGGTAATTTTCATATATTTATATACTTCTTTATTTTAAAGAAAAAAATTATATTCTAATTTACGATAAGGAATGTGAGTTATCTCCGATACATTATGTCAATGTTTCTTCGAAGAATCCGCACATGCTTTATATGTATGTGTATATGGGTCTTTTCATGGCCCTTCTACTATAGGTGTTAAGTTTTATTTTTTTAAGATAATTGATAGTAAATATTATTCGATTAATAATTTAACAATTAATTAACTAATAATGAATAATTACTATCAAGTATCTTAAAAAATAAAAATCAACAAAGTCCGAGGAGCTCGTATTTGGAGACTTGGCTTTCGAACCCATTGTAGAAGCTCCATCAGAATTTTCACATCATTTCCAATGATCTTTAAATTTCACTTGAACTTTCAATATTCGACTCGGATAGTTTTTTCTTTAGTATATTTATCTTTAGACCACGTAATCATGAATGATACTGTTTCAACGAATATGGATACATTTTTAACTTTTATATAAATATTCACAACGACACAAATTTTAATTTATAAATTTGTTCTATGAGATTATTCTCCGTGTTTTTGGAAAATAACTATCTATTAATGATTGGTTATCAACAAAGAGGCATCAGCAATTATAGGTCGTCATCAATAGATGAAGTTGATATCCTTTTACAATCATCACTTGAGCCTTCAAACTCGCTCAATATAATTAATCAAATGTTTTTACATGCTATTATGTATGTCGAGAACTATTAAAAAAAATATGCGATCTTTGAAAATAGTAGTAGGTATCTTCTTTCTACAGAGGTCGCTTTGTCAATTGGTCACAATTACATTCATTTACGGTAACCACTGCAGCTCATCACAGAATCAACTAAAATAAATAATTCAAATAGCATTTAAAAATATAAGGTCTAACACAGCTCTTAAACCTTGAGATCCTCAAAAATAGAAAAAATGGTAAGCTTGTGAATCCAAAAATCTGAAAAAAAAATTTTATGGCCTTTAATCAATCCCAAAAACCATAATATTAAATATTATTAATATATTAGAGGTTTAATACCTGCAAAAACTTCCACAGAATCAAAAGCAACCAGAATTTTTGAAATCGGTCAAACGGTTTCTGAGTTCTTGTGGTTACCATTTTTAAAAATAGTATTTTGAGAAAAACGCGTTTAAAATTTTGATTTCAGGTTACAATTTGTCACACAGAAAGAACTAAATCAGCTTAAGACTTTAAAAATTCAAAATGACGGACGAAAAAGGTAAAAATTAACTGAATTTGATTGAAATTCATTTCATGTGGTTTTTTTGGAGTCGCTGAATTTGAATTTGATGTCAGATTTTAAACACTCAAAATCATATTCGCAATCAGCGACCCCAAAAACCGCTATGAAACGAGTTTCATACAAATTTAATTTATTTGTAAATTTTTGGTCCGCAATTTTAAAATTTAAGAAACAGCACTTTGCTTACAAAGTAACCAGAAGAAGCTAAGTATGATAAGTCGTATCACAATTTTTTAACTAAATTCAAGTCTGAAGACCGGATGTCTGTTTTTATATACAATGATCTGTAGACATATATATGTACTTTGTTAAATGACTTAATTTTATGAGCGAATTACGATACATATTTTCCTATTAAAAAATGAAGAAAAAACTACTTTTGTACCCAAAAAAGTTATGAAACCCTTTAAATTGATTTTTAAAAAAAGTTTTTTGTATTTTTACGTATTGGGTACTTTTTTATCAATATGTGTTTATTTTAATATATACATTTATCTTGAAATAACATTTTTACGTAATAATTTTATTGTTAATTTTTAGATAATCTGAACAATGTAATATTAGATGAGGAGATAAGATTGGATCGTTTATTGAATGGAGAGAATGTGAGCGGCTTGATGAGAAAAAAAGACATACTCAGAAATGAAAAGATTAGAAACGCTGAACAAAAATTAAGAAACGGAGGGTAAAATAATTTTATACTAGAATACATACGAGAGATTGGATATAAATGTTAAATTTTCAAAAAACGATTTCTATGCACTAAATTCTCTATTCGACACATGATATTTTTATTATGGCTTCACGCAAATTACTACACTCGTTCATGTCGTAAATTACATGTCATATTTTTTCGTAAGGGCTGAAACGTACCTGTGTAGGTTTTCGTCAAGGATTCCTAAAGAAAATTGTATATAAGAACTTTCAAGGATTGTAGACGGGGTGTAATTAGCTGAGCGTGATGATTTGTAGAAAAAATAGCGCCAAAGCTTTTAAATTTTTTAACATTAGGGGGGAGGGAGTAAAAAAGTGCAAAATAGCGTGACGTAGTTTATGAATGACCCCATCCTATACAAGAATTTTTAATGGGAATGTGCCTAACAAATAAAAAAAATTGAGTTAATTAAATATAAAGCTTAAAATACTTTTCAGGTCAATTGAACAATTTTTAAAAGAGTGTGCTGCATAATAAAATAAAGCATTGAAATGGGTTTTCAAAAAGTGTTGAATTGAATATAAAAATGACACACTCGACAATTGTATAAAACGAAATTTTCTAACCAGGTTATGGTAAATCACAGCAAAGAGTTATGATTCAATTACATATTATAAATTATAATCAATCTATTACTTGCACGATATGTAATTTTACTAGTTATTTAAATTTTGTTACTTTTAAATAAAATAAAATGTTTCATAGTAAAATTAATTACCCAACAATTTAGTTTCCATTCATATCTATTTTGAAAAAACCAATGATTAAACATTATTTTACGTATGATATTGAAGCATTTTATAAAATCATTTTCTCCAAAAACTATTATTCAGAGAGAAATTTCTTCTTTGTACAATTTTTCGATGTCTATTTCTAAGAAAATAACTTATTTACATAACGAATAAACAATCTTTCCTGTGAAATATCTAAATTGATCACATTTAAAACGTCCTTTTCTATAAAGTTATTCAAAAAATTTTAAATAATTCTTTCTTGTAATTAATATTAAGTTCATTGAATGCATAATTTTACATTCATGATTATGACATTAAGGTCAACGAAAATGTCGTTATATCTATTATACCTGCTCTATGAACTCCCTCTTTTAAGGCAGATTTTTCCATAATTCAATTTTGAAAATAATAAAATTTTCCATATTTTACAGTATGCAATTAATTGATTGTATATTGCAAAAATATAAAAAAATTCTATCAAAATTTCGTTTTGGATAAAAGGATCAAAATTTTAATTGAATTCAATTTAAATGAGACCAATTTAGACATTTCACAGGTATTATTTTCTACCACTTCACTGAAAAAATTATATTCTAAAATTGAAAATTTCTTCTTAAATATGCGTACAGAATATTCCCTTTTATTTTAATATATTCAAACAAATGTTTATTTACTATAAATGTACATTAAATCTTTTTTATTTTTAGTCCGCGTTTACAACGGAAATAATAATGTGTTGAAAAATGTGTTATGTGTAGGTTTTCTGTGTATTGCCTATAATATGTCAGTGTAATGGAAAGAGTTGTTTTATTTAATTAAGAAAATCAAATATTTAAATTAATAACTTACCTTCATTTATTAATAATCAAATAGTTTTGAATAATCCTGTAATGTATGTGAAATCTATTTAAAAAATTTAAATTTGAAATCACATCATCAGCACAAGGTATGCACTTTGTAAACAAATGTTCCCAACCTCAAACTTAAATTCTTAACAACAAAACAACTTCCCGTTGTTGAGGTAGCTTAAAAATACAACACAAAATAATAATTATTAAACGTTTGTACTAAATAAACAATTATTTGCCGAAAAATGTTTAAAATTCGAAGCGAATTGGTAATTTGATTATTTTTGAGAACCAGGTTTCGTTCATCTTTAAATTTTCCACACCCAACTTAAACTACCTAATAAAAGTGACATTTATTAAGTTGGCTTTCAACATTTTTCCAATCTAAAAATTATAATTATTTATTAAAAAATTTAAAGAAGCAAAATTTGAAAAAAGACTCATGAAAAAAGTGAAGTTGATGAAAATTAAAAATATGTATTCATTATGGGTAAATAATGAATAAGTAATTACTCTTAATAAATGTATGTAATGAATTTTTGATAATTATATATTCATAAAATTTTTGTTTTTAATTTAGGATTTTAAAGTTTTTATTTCACTGAAATTATGCATGTACATAATTAACTTATTGGAACAATTTCCAAAAAAGGTTTTATTTAACTCCAAGAATTTGCAGCTTTGTACCACTAATTGGTTATGAAAAAAGCTACATAAGTTTTTTTGACAACTATGAAAGGGTTAACAGTAGAACACATAAAATAAAGAATACTTTTTCTGCTGAGAATGAATTGTTAAAAATAACTTATTTACTTTTTTCCATATTAATAGATCATGGTGCATAAAGTATACAAAATAATTAGAAAAAGTGATAGTAAACCCCCACATCACCGAAACTTTCCTGAACATTTATTAAATATTTACTTGCGAAAATTAAATTTAAGTATTCAGAAAAGTTTTACGCTTAGCAATTATTTAATGGAAACATTTAAACCTTTACATAATTTTCATAACATTTTGCATTTGAATATTTCAAACATTTCAAGTAAAAATTTAATAAATGTTCAGGAAAGTTTCGGCACTGAAATAACCATATTTTAAATTTAAGAATATAATCTTGGATCCTATATAAGCTTATATTCCATGTATTTCATCTTAAAGTTGGAATATAATATTCCTTAAATAAGAAACAGTTTTTAAATTTAGAAATGTTCTTATTTTAAGAAACATTTTCCTATTTTAATACTATTTTATTTTAACATTATGAATAAACTGGATGGAAAATATACTTAAATAGAAGCTAAGATTATATTCTTAAATTTAGAATATCGTTTTTTGAGTGGGTACACACTGAAAAAATTATATTCTAGATTTAAGAATTTCTTCTTAAATAGGCGCCTAGAATATTTCTCTCTTAAATTAAGAGGGATATATTCTTACAATAAGATAATGTATTACTTATTGTAAGAATATTTCCCACTTTCTTTAAGCGGGGAATATTCTGTACGCATATTTAAGAAGAAATTTTCAATTTTAGAATACATATAATTTTTTCAGTGAAGTGGTAGAAAATAATACCTGTGAAATGTCTAAATTGGTCTCATTTAAATTGAATTCAATTAAAATTTTGATCCTTTTATCCAAAACGAAATTTTGATAGAATTTTTTTATATTTTTGCAATATACAATCAATTAATTGCATACTGTAAAATATGGAAAATTTTATTATTTTCAAAATTGAATTATGGAAAAATCTGCCTTAAAAGAGGGAGTTCATAGAGCAGGTATAATAGATATAACGACATTTTCGTTGACCTTAATGTCATAATCATGAATGTAAAATTATGCATTCAATGAACTTAATATTAATTACAAGAAAGAATTATTTAAAATTTTTTGAATAACTTTATAGAAAAGGACGTTTTAAATGTGATCAATTTAGATATTTCACAGGAAAGATTGTTTATTCGTTATGTAAATAAGTTATTTTCTTAGAAATAGACATCGAAAAATTGTACAAAGAAGAAATTTCTCTCTGAATAATAGTTTTTGGAGAAAATGATTTTATAAAATGCTTCAATATCATACGTAAAATAATGTTTAATCATTGGTTTTTTCAAAATAGATATGAATGGAAACTAAATTGTTGGGTAATTAATTTTACTATGAAACATTTTATTTTATTTAAAAGTAACAAAATTTAAATAACTAGTAAAATTACATATCGTGCAAGTAATAGATTGATTATAATTTATAATATGTAATTGAATCATAACTCTTTGCTGTGATTTACCATAACCTGGTTAGAAAATTTCGTTTTATACAATTGTCGAGTGTGTCATTTTTATATTCAATTCAACACTTTTTGAAAACCCATTTCAATGCTTTATTTTATTATGCAGCACACTCTTTTAAAAATTGTTCAATTGACCTGAAAAGTATTTTAAGCTTTATATTTAATTAACTCAATTTTTTTTATTTGTTAGGCACATTCCCATTAAAAATTCTTGTATAGGATGGGGTCATTCATAAACTACGTCACGCTATTTTGCACTTTTTTACTCCCTCCCCCCTAATGTTAAAAAATTTAAAAGCTTTGGCGCTATTTTTTCTACAAATCATCACGCTCAGCTAATTACACCCCGTCTACAATCCTTGAAAGTTCTTATATACAATTTTCTTTAGGAATCCTTGACGAAAACCTACACAGGTACGTTTCAGCCCTTACGAAAAAATATGACATGTAATTTACGACATGAACGAGTGTAGTAATTTGCGTGAAGCCATAATAAAAATATCATGTGTCGAATAGAGAATTTAGTGCATAGAAATCGTTTTTTGAAAATTTAACATTTATATCCAATCTCTCGTATGTATTCTAGTATAAAATTATTTTACCCTCCGTTTCTTAATTTTTGTTCAGCGTTTCTAATCTTTTCATTTCTGAGTATGTCTTTTTTTCTCATCAAGCCGCTCACATTCTCTCCATTCAATAAACGATCCAATCTTATCTCCTCATCTAATATTACATTGTTCAGATTATCTAAAAATTAACAATAAAATTATTACGTAAAAATGTTATTTCAAGATAAATGTATATATTAAAATAAACACATATTGATAAAAAAGTACCCAATACGTAAAAATACAAAAAACTTTTTTTAAAAATCAATTTAAAGGGTTTCATAACTTTTTTGGGTACAAAAGTAGTTTTTTCTTCATTTTTTAATAGGAAAATATGTATCGTAATTCGCTCATAAAATTAAGTCATTTAACAAAGTACATATATATGTCTACAGATCATTGTATATAAAAACAGACATCCGGTCTTCAGACTTGAATTTAGTTAAAAAATTGTGATACGACTTATCATACTTAGCTTCTTCTGGTTACTTTGTAAGCAAAGTGCTGTTTCTTAAATTTTAAAATTGCGGACCAAAAATTTACAAATAAATTAAATTTGTATGAAACTCGTTTCATAGCGGTTTTTGGGGTCGCTGATTGCGAATATGATTTTGAGTGTTTAAAATCTGACATCAAATTCAAATTCAGCGACTCCAAAAAAACCACATGAAATGAATTTCAATCAAATTCAGTTAATTTTTACCTTTTTCGTCCGTCATTTTGAATTTTTAAAGTCTTAAGCTGATTTAGTTCTTTCTGTGTGACAAATTGTAACCTGAAATCAAAATTTTAAACGCGTTTTTCTCAAAATACTATTTTTAAAAATGGTAACCACAAGAACTCAGAAACCGTTTGACCGATTTCAAAAATTCTGGTTGCTTTTGATTCTGTGGAAGTTTTTGCAGGTATTAAACCTCTAATATATTAATAATATTTAATATTATGGTTTTTGGGATTGATTAAAGGCCATAAAATTTTTTTTTCAGATTTTTGGATTCACAAGCTTACCATTTTTTCTATTTTTGAGTATCTCAAGGTTTAAGAGCTGTGTTAGACCTTATATTTTTAAATGCTATTTGAATTATTTATTTTAGTTGATTCTGTGATGAGCTGCAGTGGTTACCGTAAATGAATGTAATTGTGACCAATTGACAAAGCGACCTCTGTAGAAAGAAGATACCTACTACTATTTTCAAAGATCGCATATTTTTTTTAATAGTTCTCGACATACATAATAGCATAAAACAACGCTTCGGGAAAATTTAAATTCGGTGAAATTTAATTTCTGGCAAATTTAAATTCGACCAAATTGAATTTCTGTCAAATTAAAATTCGATCAAATTGATTTTCTACCAAATTAAAATTCGATTAAATTGACTTTCTAGCAAATTAATATTCTGCTGATTAAAATTCTATCAAATGTAACTTCTAACAAATTTGTTTTAGAGCTTATTCATGCGTCCCAGTAAAGTAAATATTTTTTATATTACTTGAATATATTTGATATTGAATTTTAATATTTTGTTTATTTTTAGAAATTCAAAAAGAACAGTATAATGAATTGAGGACTGAGGTACTAGGTAAATAATGTGAATATTATTAATATTACTAAAAATTAATAAAATCTGAAATTCAATATTTTTTCTATTTTTAGATAAACAAGAAGAGCAACATAATATAATAAAAAATATTTTACAAAGTGAGTAATTTCAATTAATATGACTTAACATTATTGTACACCTACATAAGTTTAATATTTTTCTTTTTTTAGACGGGTTCAAAGAAATGTTAAAAAACCATCATGAGCAGAGGTTAATATTAGAGGCTATTGCCAAGAAAGAGCAAAACACCAGTGCTGACATGCAAAATCAACATCATCTAATGTTAAACGACATTTTTGAACATGACGAAATCCTTTCAAAAATGCCATTTTCGTCTGACGACGAAATAAATACTTTTGATGAGAAATTGACTGATAAAGAATTCAAAGTTTTGACTGTAAGATCCAAATATTATAAAATATTGTAATAACTTTATATAAAATAATATACATATAAAAATATATATTGTAGGCAAGAGCGTACAGCAGCTTGGGATCTACCACACCTAAAGATTGTGTGGTTGCTATGATGACAAAAACATTCAAAAACTCTGTAGCTGCTGGATGGAGTTGGACTGGGAGGGTGAAAGGAAAGAATGATTTTAAAGTAAAAAAAAATATTGTCTGTATCCTTAGAAGTAAGTCCAACATTTTGTTAAATAAGGTCTAATATCATTTATACAATTACCTGTATGAGTATTGTAATTTTCAGGTGTTGCAAGGAGAAAGTATGGTTTGAACACTGTCACAGAGAATGATGTAAAACAATGGTGCTCCGAGTGGCTTAAACATGCCCCTAAACGCAGAAACCGTGAGAATGAGTATGTTTATATATTTTAAATAATAGTACTGGGTACTGGAAGAAGCAAAATTAAAAAATTAGTGGATAGTTTTGATTTGTTAGCCATTGTCTGATTCTACTTTCTAACATTAATAAATTATTGAAAATAATTTTTTAAAACTCTTAATTGTTTTTAGGAAAATATTACGAACGATTCAAGAGAATGAGGCATTGGAAGATTTATTGAACACAGAAACGGAAATGTAATACTAAGATTGTTAAAAATGTTTGTACATATTAAATATATTTAAAATATTATAATGAATAAAAAACATTAAGTTTAAGAAAATATAATTTAAATTGTAATAATATGCCTCATTGTGGTAACATTAAAATACAAATGTATTAACCTAAGTTATTCGTTTTTCTTGTAAGCCCTTATAAAAGCACTATTTTTTGAAGGAAAATATCTCAAAAAATAATAAATATTTTTTCAAAATTTTTTTTACTTAATTAGACCCATAACCACTCCCTAAAAACCTAGTATAGAAGAATTCGGAGGTCAGACCCCTCAATTTGACATATGAAGGGTAGAATGACAAAAGGGGTCAAGCGCCAATTTATCGAAAATGAGGTTTTTGCATAAAAAAATCAAGAAAATTCATTTACACATTTCTGTAGAAGGATTTCCTTTTTTATTGCGTATTTAAATCAGTTTTTAATAAAAATTAAATTAATAAAATAGCCTCAAATTTACTTTATTGCAACCTGATTGAAAAACAAAAGAAAGTGGTGAGTCAATAATATTATCCATAACTTAACAAATTTAAAAACATTGCTTTTTACAAATCGAAAATGCCTCGCAGATGCGGAAAAAAATCTATTAATAAAAAAGATATTGTTAAAAATAAACGATATGAAGGTGAAATGTTTTTATGAATTTTATTCTTCACATTTTTATCAATCTGTTCAATTTTTATCAAAAATATTATTTTTTTAGGTTTTATTTTAATATTTTATTTTAATTTTATTTTAATAATATTTTAATTAATAAAATTAATAATAATAATAATAATAATATATTTTCAATTTCAAACAATTTTAAAATAAAAATAAAATTTTTATTATTTTTCATTGCTGATTTTCTATACACTTTTTTCAAGATTCTGAACAATCATTCGTATGGATTTTAAAAAAATTCAATTTTTGAAAAATAAAAAAAAATGCAAAATTTGTTAAAAATAACTTTTTTTAATTTTTCATAGTGATTTCAGGTTTTCAAAAAATTTGTAAAAAAAATTATTACCCCTAAACCAAATCAATTATGATTGTTTCAATTTGATCAATTATTCCTTAAAAATTCAACTTCTTCTACAATTTTTATTATTTTTTATCGGTAATTTTTTTGTAGACTTTTTTCATAATTCTGAACAATCAATCGTAAGAATTTTTAAAAATTTTAATATTTTCAAAACATAAAATTTTGAAAATAGTCAAAAAAAAAATTTTTTAGTTTGATAATTCACAATAATTTTAAATCCAAAATAATGCCAGAAAAAAATTGACAATTAAAATCTAATTGATTAACAACATTAATTTCGATGAGTTGAAATTTCACCTATCCCTCCCCTTACAATTATGGTTTAAATCATTTTTGCTTTAAAATAAAACTTTGGAAGTATAATTTTTGGTACCATTTAATGTAAATTATAAGATATGTTCTCGAGTTTTTTAAATCAATTTTTGTTTATATTTTATAAATTAAGAAAAGATAGAAAAAATAAATAAAAATATAATAAAAAAGATATTATAAAAAAGAAATATCTTCTTAATAATAATGTAATTAGTAATTTAATTTATAATGTTTATAAAAGCATGCAGTGAAGAGCCATCTGGCGATAGAAACTTAAAGTGAAACAAATTAGCACGAATGATAACAAAAAAAAATTTTCTCGGGACTAGTAGAAGCGAGTAGTGTCGCCCTCTGTCCGTTACAGAAAAAAATATAAAGGTTCCCTAAAGAAGACAAATAAACGTTGCCGGAACGTTTCGGTGGGACCGTTCCATTTACGTCCCACCAACCATAAACAGGGACGTTGCCTGGCAACGTGCCTGTCCTACTGAAACCCGGAACGGTCTTGTCCGCTGTAAGGGAACGATCCAAAGAGCTGTCACGGGAACGGCCCGGTGGACCCTTCGGTCGGTTCCACTGGATCGTTCCCTTACAGCGGACAAGACCGTTCCGGGTTTCAGTAGGACAGGCACGTTGCCAGCAACGTCCCTGTTTATGGTTGGTGGGACGTAAATGGAACGGTCCCACCGAAACGTTCCGGCAACGTTTATTTGTCTTCTTTAGGGAACCTTTATATTTTTTTCTGTAACGGACAGAGGGCGACACTACTCGCTTCTACTAGTCCCGAGAAAATTTTTTTTTGTTATCATTCGTGCTAATTTGTTTCACTTTAAGTTTCTATCGCCAGATGGCTCTTCACTGCATGCTTTTATAAACATTATAAATTAAATTACTAATTACATTATTATTAAGAAGATATTTCTTTTTTATAATATCTTTTTTATTATATTTTTATTTATTTTTTCTATCTTTTCTTAATTTATAAAATATAAACAAAAATTGATTTAAAAAACTCGAGAACATATCTTATAATTTACATTAAATGGTACCAAAAATTATACTTCCAAAGTTTTATTTTAAAGCAAAAATGATTTAAACCATAATTGTAAGGGGAGGGATAGGTGAAATTTCAACTCATCGAAATTAATGTTGTTAATCAATTAGATTTTAATTGTCAATTTTTTTCTGGCATTATTTTGGATTTAAAATTATTGTGAATTATCAAACTAAAAAATTTTTTTTTTGACTATTTTCAAAATTTTATGTTTTGAAAATATTAAAATTTTTAAAAATTCTTACGATTGATTGTTCAGAATTATGAAAAAAGTCTACAAAAAAATTACCGATAAAAAATAATAAAAATTGTAGAAGAAGTTGAATTTTTAAGGAATAATTGATCAAATTGAAACAATCATAATTGATTTGGTTTAGGGGTAATAATTTTTTTTACAAATTTTTTGAAAACCTGAAATCACTATGAAAAATTAAAAAAAGTTATTTTTAACAAATTTTGCATTTTTTTTTATTTTTCAAAAATTGAATTTTTTTAAAATCCATACGAATGATTGTTCAGAATCTTGAAAAAAGTGTATAGAAAATCAGCAATGAAAAATAATAAAAATTTTATTTTTATTTTAAAATTGTTTGAAATTGAAAATATATTATTATTATTATTATTATTAATTTTATTAATTAAAATATTATTAAAATAAAATTAAAATAAAATATTAAAATAAAACCTAAAAAAATAATATTTTTGATAAAAATTGAACAGATTGATAAAAATGTGAAGAATAAAATTCATAAAAACATTTCACCTTCATATCGTTTATTTTTAACAATATCTTTTTTATTAATAGATTTTTTTCCGCATCTGCGAGGCATTTTCGATTTGTAAAAAGCAATGTTTTTAAATTTGTTAAGTTATGGATAATATTATTGACTCACCACTTTCTTTTGTTTTTCAATCAGGTTGCAATAAAGTAAATTTGAGGCTATTTTATTAATTTAATTTTTATTAAAAACTGATTTAAATACGCAATAAAAAAGGAAATCCTTCTACAGAAATGTGTAAATGAATTTTCTTGATTTTTTTATGCAAAAACCTCATTTTCGATAAATTGGCGCTTGACCCCTTTTGTCATTCTACCCTTCATATGTCAAATTGAGGGGTCTGACCTCCGAATTCTTCTATACTAGGTTTTTAGGGAGTGGTTATGGGTCTAATTAAGTAAAAAAAATTTTGAAAAAATATTTATTATTTTTTGAGATATTTTCCTTCAAAAAATAGTGCTTTTATAAGGGCTTACAAGAAAAACGAATAACTTAGGTTAATACATTTGTATTTTAATGTTACCACAATGAGGCATATTATTACAATTTAAATTATATTTTCTTAAACTTAATGTTTTTTATTCATTATAATATTTTAAATATATTTAATATGTACAAACATTTTTAACAATCTTAGTATTACATTTCCGTTTCTGTGTTCAATAAATCTTCCAATGCCTCATTCTCTTGAATCGTTCGTAATATTTTCCTAAAAACAATTAAGAGTTTTAAAAAATTATTTTCAATAATTTATTAATGTTAGAAAGTAGAATCAGACAATGGCTAACAAATCAAAACTATCCACTAATTTTTTAATTTTGCTTCTTCCAGTACCCAGTACTATTATTTAAAATATATAAACATACTCATTCTCACGGTTTCTGCGTTTAGGGGCATGTTTAAGCCACTCGGAGCACCATTGTTTTACATCATTCTCTGTGACAGTGTTCAAACCATACTTTCTCCTTGCAACACCTGAAAATTACAATACTCATACAGGTAATTGTATAAATGATATTAGACCTTATTTAACAAAATGTTGGACTTACTTCTAAGGATACAGACAATATTTTTTTTTACTTTAAAATCATTCTTTCCTTTCACCCTCCCAGTCCAACTCCATCCAGCAGCTACAGAGTTTTTGAATGTTTTTGTCATCATAGCAACCACACAATCTTTAGGTGTGGTAGATCCCAAGCTGCTGTACGCTCTTGCCTACAATATATATTTTTATATGTATATTATTTTATATAAAGTTATTACAATATTTTATAATATTTGGATCTTACAGTCAAAACTTTGAATTCTTTATCAGTCAATTTCTCATCAAAAGTATTTATTTCGTCGTCAGACGAAAATGGCATTTTTGAAAGGATTTCGTCATGTTCAAAAATGTCGTTTAACATTAGATGATGTTGATTTTGCATGTCAGCACTGGTGTTTTGCTCTTTCTTGGCAATAGCCTCTAATATTAACCTCTGCTCATGATGGTTTTTTAACATTTCTTTGAACCCGTCTAAAAAAAGAAAAATATTAAACTTATGTAGGTGTACAATAATGTTAAGTCATATTAATTGAAATTACTCACTTTGTAAAATATTTTTTATTATATTATGTTGCTCTTCTTGTTTATCTAAAAATAGAAAAAATATTGAATTTCAGATTTTATTAATTTTTAGTAATATTAATAATATTCACATTATTTACCTAGTACCTCAGTCCTCAATTCATTATACTGTTCTTTTTGAATTTCTAAAAATAAACAAAATATTAAAATTCAATATCAAATATATTCAAGTAATATAAAAAATATTTACTTTACTGGGACGCATGAATAAGCTCTAAAACAAATTTGTTAGAAGTTACATTTGATAGAATTTTAATCAGCAGAATATTAATTTGCTAGAAAGTCAATTTAATCGAATTTTAATTTGGTAGAAAATCAATTTGATCGAATTTTAATTTGACAGAAATTCAATTTGGTCGAATTTAAATTTGCCAGAAATTAAATTTCACCGAATTTAAATTTTCCCGAAGCGTTGTTTTATAGAATACTAATAGTGTAGAAAAACAATTTGACAGAAATCTACTTTACCAGAATGTATATTAAAATTAATTTTCGGTCAAATTATCTTTTTGGGAAATTAATATTCGAACAAATTGAATTTCTACCAAATTAAAATTCAATTAAATTGACTTTCTGGCAAATTAATATTCTGGTGATTAAAATTCTAACAAATTTGTTTTAGAGCTTATACATGCGTCCCACTTTACTTACTTAACATCTCAACCCTCAGTTCATTAATATACAAATCTTCAGGACAATGAGTTGTTGAGGCTTCTGAAAAAGTCCTGTTCCTAACGTTCACAGACATTTCTCTATTTTTTTTAATATCATCTTCACCATCTTTATCTTCATCATTGTCATCTTCATCATCCTCATCTTCATCAAGCTCTTCTTGATCATCTTCATTCTCATCATCACCATCATCTTCATCTTCATCGTCAATTCTCGATCTTTTATTTTCGGAAGGCACCATGTCATCTACTTTCTTTTTGTGTCTTAAAGCTCGCGTTTTGAGCGATAAAACCTGAAAGTCCATATTGTCTTCCAATTCTGAGCTATTCAATCCTTCCACCGTTTTTAAGCCAGCAAGCGCATCTACCATTGAATCTAAAACAAAATGATTATTAATACTTGCTTATTTTCTATTTAATTTTATTTAAATTAAAATCAATGTTTTTAACTGTATATTGCTTTATGTCGAGAAACATTAGTTCCCAGTATAGCACATAATATTACAGTCATATTAAAATGTCCGCCTGATGGCAATATTACAGTGTAATATTACAGTAATATCACATTATTGACAATATTTAAATAATTATTAAACATCATCTTACCAAAATCACTAATACATCTTTTTATTTTGTATTGGCGATAGTTAGATGTCGGGATATCGCCTCTTTCTATTGCTCTGTGAATTTTATTTTTCTGCCAATTCAGTGGAGGAAAAAATGAAAACTCGTTATTTGTTATCCACGATCTGTGGACAACATATATCTCCTTCGTTGCGAATTCCAAGAGAACATAAGTTTTCGACAGTTTTCGTTTTCTTTGACTTCTAGAAAAGGTAATTTGAATTATTTTGCGTGAATAAAAATTATTATAAAATCTTAACTTTTGACCTATCCTTTAATATAATCTTTAATATGTTGCATTTTATTATCTGATTATTTTCGCCAAAAAGGAGGTGAATAACAACGGTTATGAAAAAATTATTTTTCTCTACCTTTGACGATTAAATATGAGAAGTTGGATCAAATAATATTCGCAAGAGATAATACCACCCCACAGCACCGAAACTAAATTTGTGTACAGCGTTTATGAAATGTACATATTTGATTATAAATTTGGGTCATTCCATTTTATTTCACCTATAGTCGTTGCGGCCTATTTTTAGAAAAATTTTATATTTCATATAAATGACTTTTAATATCCGTAAAATTTATTTTTGACAATTATAATATGAAATTCTTTTTTATTTACGTTGAAATTTAGTTTTTAAGTTGAATTGCACGGAAAATAGGTTAGTTTGACAGCTTTAAATATTTAATAAAAAAGAACAGAAATAATTTAGTTAGTAAATATTTTTTCAATGATATTTATTGAAAATAGTCTAATTTACCAATGTTAATTGATAATTGTGTAAAAAACTCCAAAATACTACGTGAAACTTAATATTCAAATTTACCTGTAAAATGTCAAAATTTGACACCCCAACCAAAAATTTCAGTACTATACCAGAGTTCACTACTGGCGCAGTACTGGTTCAGTATTGGCTGCCGAGGCTGGGCAGTCTGTACTGAACCAGTACTCGTATTTTCATTGTATCAGTACTGTTGCAGTACCACCGTCCCAGTACTGGCAAACCAGTACTGAGCCGATATTGAGCCGGTACTGGCTCAAATAGATTTTCCTTTTGATTAATACTAGTATATTAAAAGTTCTAGAGTGAACCCGGACAGCACCGAAACTTCCCTGAACCTTGACTGAACCTCGCTTGACGAGGTTCGGGAACTTGAGTCGCTAGATCCAAACGGGGTTGAGTTGATGTTTAAATGTCCGCGCATAATAAAGGTCAGTCACAGAGGTTGGCTGAATATTGGATTTGAATTTCTGTTAAATATTAAAATTAAAGATTCTTGGCATATTGTGAGGGGATATTTAAGGAAATTAAAAATTCAAGATTTGTTAAATGTAATCGTTAAATATTCTGGAAATTTAGAAGGAGCATAAATACGGAAAAATAAAAAGAAAGCAAATGAATTTAAAAAACTATTGAAAATTGCATTTTCTATGACATGGGAAAGAGTAAATAAAACAGAAATTAATAGACAATCATAAATACAGTTATATTTATTAGTAATAAATTATTTATGCTCCTTCTAAATTTCCAGAATATTTAACGATTACATTTAACAAATCTTGAATTTTTAATTTCCTTAAATATCCCCTCACAATATGCCAAGAATCTTTCATTTTAATATTTAACAGAAATTCAAATCTAATATTCAGCCAATCTCTGTGACTGACCTTTATTATGCGCGGACATTTAAACATCAACTCAACCTCGTTTGGACCTCGCGACTCAAGTTCCCGAACCTCGTCAAGCGAGGTTCAGTCAAGGTTCAGGGAAGTTTCGGTGTTGTCCGGGAACCTGATGAATCTTTTTGTTTAAATATTTTGTTTATAAAAATTTTGTCACCTTTATTTTATTTTTCAAAATTAGAATGTATTCTATTTTGCTTTTTTGTGTGTAAAATTATTTAAACAAAAAGTTTCCTGAGACCAATTCCAAAACATTTTGCAAGATTTTCTTATTGTTTTCAGATAGGCAATAAACCAAAAAAAAATTTTAAACGATCAAACTAAAAATAAATAAATTTGTTTATAAAAAATTAATATTTTTTGAAATAAAAATTTTAAAAAATTTTCTTGACAACACTTGATAAAAATCAATAAACAACTTTTATTTTCTTCAAAAAGTTTTTCAAAAATTCATTTTGATGGAAATAATTGAAGTGAATAATAAAATAATTAAATAGCTAATTATATAATTATTTTATAAACATTTTTATTTTTACTGAACTGTTTTTATATATTATAAAAACTTTGGTTTTATAATAAACATATTTTTATACTTATTTTTTGATTTTTTCAAATAATAATTTGCAATATATATTATAATAAAGAATAAAAATTCTTGGTGTTTTCGATTTTATATAATATAATATTAATTAGTTAGTTGACTAATTTAATTAATATTTAATTTTGAACATTTTTTTTGACTTTTTTTCAAAATCGGTTATTTTTTTCTGTTTCAAATTTTTGTTAAAAAGTTTAAAATGAATATTTTCATCACAAAAAATATGCAAATGTGCTGTTTTGTTTTCAAGATATTAATTAATTAGTTTTGATTCTTAACTTACCAATCGAAAGTTAACGTAATTCAGCATCAAACGAGCCCAATATGATGTATTTATGTTTAATACGTTTTTTATAAACAATTGTAATGCTAATCAATTGTTTATAAATATCCACTAATTTAAAATAGTTTATATTTGGATCATTGGATGGGGAATTACGTCAGCTTTTGATTAGTAGCTTCAGAATTGCAATATTTATTTAGTTGTAAAATATTTTATTCATTACTAATAAAATAATAAAAGTAAGCAATCGGGGCGTTAGCAGTGCCTTAAAACCCAATAAACTTTATTACACTTATTTACAATCATATTTATGGTCAGAAGGGGAAATGTTGTACCCCTACTCTACCGGTCAGGCCCGAGCTTCGACCTCGAGAGAGTGAGGCACCCCGGGGGACCTGAGCGTCGTTCTCGGAATTAAGGAAATTTATATTTTATGACTCTTAATGAGTTTTTCACCAAAATTATAAAATTTTTAAATATAAACATTTGTTAATTTTTTTTAACATATTCGTATTCTTCAGAATTTCACGATTACGAGCATATGTTGTTACAATTAAAAATGTTAATATTTAAAAGTTATATAATTTTCGTTTAATTTATCTAATGTATTCTCCGATAAAAAAGCTACCAAAAATAATAGTTTATGATGAACGATTTTTAAAGAAATATTTTTTTGAATAATGAATTCAATGAATTTTGGTCTCAAGTACATAAAAAAATATAAATAAGAAAATAAATATTTCTTTAAAAATCATAGATCATAAACTATTATTTTTGGTATCTTTTTTGTCTTTTTGTATCACTTATATTATTTGAAATACAAAACATATTTAAAAATTTTTTTTGTTTTTATACCAAAGGAGGAACAATTTTCTTAAATATTTTTTTTTAAATTGTTCTTTTTTGTATCACATATATTATTTAACATACGGCACATATTTTTTAAACATTTGTTTTTATACCAAATAAGTTCGCTTCGAGTACGGAACCCTCGATTTCAGTGCGAGTGTAACTCGCACTTGTCCGATTTTTGTTTTTGCGTTAAAAATTTTTTTGGTAAAAGATTTTCAATGGAGCCCCTTTTCAATAATTCATTTTAGATGTGAGAATTACATATTTTTAGTTTAACAGGAAAGTTACAATAAATGCAAATTATACAATAGATATAACTTAATTTATATAAATATTAATATAAATGTCTTGTACTTACATTTGATTTGAACTATTCACTGGCTTTCTTGAATTCATATCGGAACTTAATTGATTCATAATGAACAGCACAAACGCTCCAAAAACCCAAAAATATAAAAGAATCAGGAAATATCAAAAAAAATTTAAGAAACTAGAAAGAAAAACGGTGTTTAACAAAAGAAAATACACAAAACAAATTTATAAAACACTAAAATACGGATTATTATGAATTAGATAGGAACAGTGTCTCCTGAAGAAGGTATTCTATAGAACTGCGGAAACTGAAGTGTCTGGAAACCACGCAAAGTGAGTAACGCTCAGTTTGGGCTGCCTATTGCTAGACTTATACTACTAAGCAGAAAGTAGTAAAAACTTTTCTATTTAAGATTTCAATAAAATTGCAAACTCCACTACCAATTCAAAAATTCTAACAATAAATAATGTTTCAAATTTAAAAAAAGCCTAGGTCCGCTCGAACGAGTTCATCATATACATGCTTACAAAATTTACATAAAGAAATTTATCAGATAATTATTTATTTTTTATTTAAATCATCAATGAAATTAAATTTAAATTATTTAAATAATATTAATTATAATAGTAATAATATCTCTCTATATTATAAAAAAATTTTGCCGCTGTCTCCAGTATGGCTCATTCCATATCAACTGTAACCAACTTATGTTTTTGACAATTTTAGGTTAGGTTATGTAATTTTTAAGGTTAGGGATATTTGAGGTTATGTCTGTTAGACATAGCCTCGAATCCTATGTTTTTAGCAAGGTTAGGTTAGGCTTTTTAATTAACCATTAAAGTGGAAAATCAGGGGGGTTGTTGCGCGATGCGCGCAGGGGGGCACAACCCCCTAGTAATATATAATAATAATAATAATTCCTGCTTACTTATGTTAATTCGGTAAACTCAGAACTGACTGCCGGTAAAAGATCAGTAGTTGAAAGCGTTGCCAGCCAGTGTTGGCCCAGTACTGACTTAATACTACATTACTGGGAGTCAATACTGGGTCAGGACTATGCCGGTGTTACGTTTTTACCTGATAAATGCCTTTAAAAATTACTCTTTTTTTACCCATGTGTTATTAAAAAAATTTTAGAACATTGTTTCAGAAAATTTTGCAGTTTATTTCTATATTAGTAGGTATAACATAAACCTTATTAGGATACATCATTTTCGACATTTATTTGTATATTATGTCTCAGTGGAAAAGACACTGATAATTCGTCGTTTAAAAACATGTACCACCCTTTATACATAATTTCAGTTACAGGCCACCATTCAAAATATGCAGTGTTATTTGAGAATGAGTGTTTAGTTATTGAAAGTGTCGATGAATCAATAAGTGTATGACAATAAAAATCAGTTCGGTTAACATATTTCTTACCAATAATAAATATTTCATTATTTTTACTTCTCACAATGTTATAAACCTTGACAATACTTCCATCTTTTAAGAAAACCTTATTGTCCGCATCTTTATTGCAATCTATTGTCACATTCTTGTTAGCAAAATACTTGTACTGCGCTGAGATGTCAAATGGCATCGAACAAATCGGATTGGAAAAATGTAATTTTGTTAATGATAAATTATCTTCTATTGATTCATTTAACATTTCAATAGCTGCTATCTCCTGATAACGTTTCATTATTTGCTCCACAGGTTTATCGAATTTCCGTATTAGTCTTTTAATGACTGTCATATAATTTTCAAAACGGAAGGCACTAAAATTATCCAAAGGTCCAAATAATCTAACATCTGCTGCTAAATGTAACAAATTATGAATATTATGTGAAATATACTCTTTGCCATATATAGTTTGGAAATTTTTAACAAACGATAACAAAAACTTCTCAGCACGATTTACTTGTTGTACGTCATTTACCATATTTCTACTTACTAAAATTGTTATTGCAATGTGCAGTTCCAAAAAATTATTGTACAGTATTTCTGGAAGAATTCCTTTCAATACTAAAGGGCCGGTGTATAATAAAAATGTTCGAAATTCTGTTGCTTTCCAGAAATGAAATGCACTGATACAACGAGATTTTCTAGAAAATTCTCTAGGAGTTGTATTAATCAAAGAAAGCAATCTGTTTGAAATTATTTTAGTATCTCCTTTGCCTAAGCTCTTGGACCTTTTAACCAAAGCCAAATTAAACGTTTGGTCACACCCAATAGAACCAAGTGCATGTAGTCCAATGGAACTCTCGTAATTCCTAAAAATCCAGAAATATCTAATAAATTTGTTCTCTTATTTTGATATCTTTTATACTTATTTCTTGAAAATTTGTCATCTTCTCGCAAAAAAATTTTAACATTTTTTTCAATTGGAAAGGCCACTCTTCCTTTGTGTTGTCCCTCTTTACCTCGAGGCTCTTGCCAACTTCCCTTGCATTTACATTTAGAACAACTGTAATAAGCAGTGTGACCAACAGTACCAAGAACCATACTTTTGGCAGGAGCATCACATACTAACGCGTGAAATAGTACTTGAAATTATTGTTCTTTAACTGTTATTGAAGAACCACAAAGTTGTGCAGCTTCATCGACAAAAGGTTTGAGAAACTCATTTGAATCTGCAGGTTTCGATGTACCAGCAAAAATTCCGACAACAAAAACTTTCTTTAATAATTCATCGGAACATAAAATAAGCCATAATGATTTTTGTGATGACTTATAAATCGGTAACCCATCAATATTAAAAATAAGCCGTATCTCGCGATTTTTCAAGTTGCGTTTTAAATATTCATTTGCAATTTTTTCAACAATCTTCGTTGATCCGAAATGACAATACTTGCCATCGCCATCCATGTTAATAATATCTACATTTCTGGGAGTGTGCAATAACGATCGACTATCACGGGGTATAATTAGATCCGTATGTGTTCGTAAAATAATTAGCAGAGCAGTCAGTGCTATGTGTGGTATCCCGAAAGCAAGTGCCCATAAAGTAATCGATGTATTGAATTTTTCTGATTTTTTATCACGTACATATTCAGCATCTTCTAAATTGTCGTTAAAAAACAAATTGTCATCTGCTGAAATATTTCTAAATGGTAATTCGTGTTCAGATTTAATTTCAAAGTAAGGAAAACTCTCATCATTTATTTCTTCATCACTTATTTCTATATCATCTATTGAATCATCATAATCAGTAGAACAATCACTTTCACTGTTTATTGGTTCTGCTGTTTTTGTTGAAATTTCTTCTTGATAATTTACTGGAACAGCTGCTGTGTCGTTGATACATGTATCCATTCTTACGTTTTCATTCAAATCCATGGGCATTGGGTCAATTTCGTCAATGGAGTTTAAAATATCTTGTATATTAGAATATTCGTCAGTACATGATGCACCTTTATGTGAAAACGTTTTAAACATTTGAGCAGCTACTCCTTGTTGTACTTTTTGTCTAATTCGGCGATGGCTAATACCCAAAAGTCCTTCAAACTTTTTCATTTTTTAGATAGACCTAAAAGAGGTAAAAAAATAATTATATACGATAGGTACATAAAATCTTTATATTTAAAAATTGTTAAAACTTGTATCTGATTTATATTTTTGCAGTAACTTTACTGTAAAGTAATGCCGGATACTATTGCCAGGCAATATTTCCATCAGGCGAACATTTTAATATGACTGTAATATTACACGTTTATTTGAAATACGTAAAAATTTCAAAGTTTTTTATGATAAAACACAAAAAGATAAGAATTAATCAGTTAAATATTTTTGAGTGATTTTTGAAATTTTTTGTAATATTACAGTAATATTAACCGGTAATATTACCATGAGGCGGACATTTTAATATCATAGTAATACTACCGGTAATATTACTGGAATATTACGTATTACTTGGGTATTTTAATATCATATTTTTATGTAAAATTGATTGTAGTTATTGTAAATAATAAATTTATTTTATCAAAATAAAGTTTGTTGTATGTATAATATATGACAGCCAAGTAGTATGTTATATTACAGTAATATTACAGCAATAATACATGGTAAATATTGCAGTCTTATTAGAATGTCTGCAGAGATGGGTAATGACCTGTAAATTACTTGGCTTAACGTCCACAGCCCAAATTCCGTTTAATTTAAATGTTTTAATATTACTGTAATAATATTACTACAATATTACTATAGTATTACTATAATATTACTGCAATATTACTATAATATTACTGTAATATTACTGTAATATTACGTGTTACTTGGGCAATATGCAAAACGAATAGCTTATGTATAAATAGGTCTCAAATTATATTATTCTTGAAAGAAAAGTAGGTTTGTCTCAAATTCAAAATGAAATTTATGATTTATAACAAGTATGTGACTTGGACAGTTAAAAGAGACCTTACATCCGAAAAAAGTTTTTTTTGCAACTTACACTGAGAAAAATGTTTAGTCAGAGCAACCAAAATTTGGTTGGACCAACAAAAAAATTTTGTTGGTTATTAAGCAAACAAACTATTTGTTTAGGTCAACCAAAAAATTTGGTTGAGTGTTTTTTGTTGGCTTAACAAAAATGTTTGGTTAGCCCAACCAATTTTTTTTTGTTTGGTGAACAAAAATGTTTGATTGATCAAACAAACAGTTTTTTTGTAAAATTGAAATTTTTATTCTACCTTATTTCTTTTCTTTTTATCTTTTTTATATATTTCATTATTTATTTATTATCAATTTAACATTGAATTTATATTTATTCAATTGAAATATTTGTGGACTTTGAAAAGTCTCGTCTCCGCCTGGGATCGAACCTCTGTTCTAAAACTGAAGGTCGGGAGCTCTAACCGCTGAGAGCGAATCAAATTATTTGGTTGTCGCAACCAAATTTTGGTTAGGACAACAAACGATCATTTGGTTTTTTAGACCAAACTATTTTGTTGTGTTAACCAAATTATTTTGTTGTAACCAAATTTTGGTTGGAATTTAAAAATGTTCAACCAAATAATTTTGTTGGCCTAACCAAATGTTTGGTTGAGATAACTCTACGACTTTGTTTCAGCCAACCAAAATTTGGTTACAAGAACCAAAATTGCCTAACCAAACAATTTTGTTGCAAACACTAAATTTTTTTTCTCAGTGTATTGCATTTAAAAGAATATACTTTATTAATATTAAATCGTTGAAAAAATTAAAATCGATTTTTTTGAATGTAATGTCCTTTTTAACTGTCCCTGTCACATGTTGTCTTAAATTCAGCGCATTAAAAGTGCTAAAACTGAATACAGACAACCGGAGCTATTATAATACAAAACCCAGTTGAAAATTCCGACATCGTTTACGACGTCGTATTCTAAGTAGTTTGCGACGTAGTAAACGACGTAGTAAACAACGTAGAAAACGACATAGTAAACGACGTCGTAAATGAAAGCGGAATTCGGGATAGCAAACTACGTCGTTTACTACGTCGTTTACGATGTTGCAAAAATTATTTTAATATTATTTATTTAGTAATTTAGTAAGTCCAATATCCAATATTAAAAATTTTAATAATAATTTAAAAAATCAATGATTTAAAAAAAATTTATTTTTATTATTTTTTAATAGTTATTATTATTATTTTATTTTTAATATTTAAATTAAAATAAAAAAATGGTCACAATGATAAAATAATAATTTTTTTTCAAATTTTCTTTCAAAAAAAAATTCGTGTTTTTAAAAAAAATCACGATGAAAAATAATTTTGTTGTAAAAATTTGTCTGTAAAAAAATTGTACGTATCACAAAAAAATATTACGATGAGAAATTTACTTATTTTAAAGTTTTCTCAGTAAAAAAATTATTTGTGGCCCAAATAAAATATCACGATGAGAAAATAATTTTTTTTGTCAAAATTTCTCTGTAAAAAAAATTAATTAAATAATTATATAATAATAAAATGTTTGGTCTGTCTTTCTGTCCTAACTTGAAGTTGGCCTTTTCTGATTTCACGTGTTTTTTTGAATAGTAATCTTATGACGTGTCAAATTTTGACAATTCTTTTTCTCATTTTTGCCAAAGTTGTATAATTGTGTTTCCAAATTTCTTTAAAATAAAATAATAAAATAAGTTTCTTTAAAATTCCAAATTCGAAAATTCAATTCACGAAGCTGAAGTACACAACGTTTACCAACGAAATTTTTTTTAAAGTTGTATATTAATTTAAAAATTGTATATTGATTCAAAAATTGTATACAAATACAAAAAATTTATGATGAGAAAAAAGATGCGCCAGGAAATTTCGTACAAGATAGTAATTTGAAAAAAATTTATTTTTAAGGTACCAGGGGCCAACGATTTCCTATTAAATATTAATTATAAAAACACAGGCCTCGAATCAACTTAAAGACACAAAACAGTCGTTTTAGTCGATTTATATTCCAAAAAAAGTGGATTTGTTTTTCATTTTAACAAAAATATTTTACAGATTTTTAAATAAAATTTTTTTTTTAATAATAATCCTTTTCGAAGGGTTAAAGTTGAAATTTTTAGAAATAATTAAATTTCAAAAGATATTGTTAATTTTCAAACAATTATTAAATTTTACAGAACTAAAAATAATTTATCAAACAATTTTTGGAAAACATTTTTTTAATTTAATTGAATTTTCAAAGATTTAAAATTGAGATTTTTGAAATTAATTGAAACTTTAAGTGTTTTGTAATTAAAATTTTAGATGATTTCACTAAAAATTTATTAGAAAATGCGGACAAAATACAATATGAAAATCATTTTTAATTGAAAAATGGTTTCACATAGTTGAATTTTCAAAGAATATTATTAAAATAATTAAAAATAATTGAATTTCCTTAGAGTTATAATTATTGAAATTATTAAATTTCAAAAAAAAAAATTTCGATGGAAAATTTTAGAAATTTTAGATGCTTTTAAATTCAAATTATTGAAAATTCAATTAATTTTGAATTCAAATTTTTGAGAATAATGAAATTTTATTTGATTTTAAATTTGGAAAATAATTGAATTTCAGTTCATTTTGAATTGAAAATTTTGGGAAATAATTGAATTTTAATTGAAATTTTGGATAATAATTTAATTTAAGTTCATTTTTGATTGAAAATTTGGATAATTAATTTTGAATAGAAATTTTAGAAAATAATTGAATTTTATTTCATTTTAAATTGAAAACTTGGTAAATAATTAAATTTTAAATTGAAAATTTTGGATAATTATTGAATTTTAATTGATTTTGAATTAAAATTTCGGGTAATAATTGAATTTTAGTTTATTTTGAATTGAAATTTTTAAAAAATAATTCAATTTTATTGTGATATTTTTTTTTAAATTATAAACAATTGTTAAATTTCATAAAAATTTTAATTGAAAAATAATGTTGATATAATTGAATTTGTGATGTATTTAATTAAAATTATTAAAAATAATTAATTAAGTGAAGAATCATTTTAGTTCATTTGTTAAATAATTGAATTGAAGAAGATCTGAAGAAGATCTACATTTTATACAAAAAAAAGTCGTATAATCCGAGGCCTGTAAACATATAATTTTCATTATTATCATTTAATATGTTATAATATTCTAATAAATTAAATTATTATTATTAATATTAATCTTTAATTTCTTTATAACAAACAATTAAAACCTCAATTTGGCGCGCTTGCGCGCGTTTAATTTTGCTAGTTAGCTTAATAATTAGTTAATTAATTTTTTTACTACGAAAATTTAACCTGGTAATAAATGTATTAAACTTTATTTTAAAGCTAAAATAAAGCATAAAAGTGGGTGAGCGAATTTACCCGCAATGAGCGAAATAACCCCGTTTTACGGTACGTTATTTAGTTAATTAATTTATTTACAGAGAAAATTTGACAAAAAATTATTTTATCATCGTGATATTTTTTTTGAGCTACCAATAAATTTTTTACAAATAAAATTTTAAAATATTTTTATATATATATATATATATATTATATATTATATATATTTATATATATTTTTTATATACCTTTCGCAGAAATGCTGTTGATTCAATAGCATATTTTTCTCAGTGTATAATTGGTCAAAAATTGACTTTTGCTTATAACTTATACTATAAGTGAAACTTCATTTATTTAGATTTAGAGATTAAATATTAAAAAATATTTACGAAAAGCTTGGTTTAAAGGGATAGTACCATACACGGAGAGAAATATCATACTATATTCGGGACGCATGAAAATGCACCACCTGTCATTTGTCGGAATTGTCATTTAACAGAAAGGCAAATATCAGAAACGCCAATTAACGGAATTGTCATTTGACTGAATTGCCATATAGTAGAAATGCTACTTAACGAAGTCGCTACTTAACCGACGAGTCAAATAACAGAAATGTCACATAGCCGAAATGACATGTAACTGAAATGTCAATAAACGGAATTGTCATTTAACGAAATTGTCATTGCACGTAATTGTCATTTAACAGAATTGCTACTTAACAGAATTGTCAGTTAACAGTAATGTCAGTTAACAGAATAGTCATTTAACGGATTTAACATTTAACGAAATTGTCATTGACTGGAATTATCAGTTAACAGCAATGTCAGTTATCGGAATTGACATTTAACAAAATTGACAGTTAACGCTATTGTCGTTTAACGGAATTGTAGTTAAACGGAATTGTCATTTAACGGAATTACCGGTTAACTGAATTGCCAGTAAACGGAATAGACATTTAACAGAATTGTCGTTTAACGGAATTGTCATTTAATGGAATTGTCAGTTAACCGAATTATCAACTAACGAAATTATCAATTAACGGAATTGACATTCAACGAAATTTTCTTTTAACGGAAATGTCATTTAACGGAATTGACATTTAACGGCATTGTCATTTATCAAAAATGTCAGTTAACAGAATTTACATATAACGAAATCGTTATTTAACAATATAGTCATGTAACCAATTTGTCATTTAACGGACTTGTCATTGAACAGAATTGTCATTTAACGGATTTGACATTTAACGCAAGTGTCAGTTAACAGCAATGTCAGTTAACGGTAATGTCATTTAACGAATATGTCAATTAACGGGATTCTCATTTAACGGAATTGTCAATTAACGGATTTGACATTTAACAGATTTGTCATTTAACGAAATTGTCTTTTAACGGATTTGTCATTTAGCGGATTTGCCATTTAACGGATTTGTCATTTAACAGAAATGTCTTTCAACGGATTTGACATTTAACAGATTTGTCATTTAACGAAATTGTCTTTTAACGGATTTGACAATTAACTGAATTGCCATTTAACGGATTTCACAGTTAACGGATTTGTCCATTAACGGAATTGTCTTTTAACGGATTTGTTATTTAGCGGATTTGTCATTTAACAGAAATGGCTTTTAACGGATTTGTCACTTAACAGACACTATTTTAGTATGTGAGTTTACACTCTATCAAATCTATAGTTACATTTAAATTTCGCGCGATTTTATAACAAAACTAAAACTATAGATTCGATAGAGAGTAAACTCACATAATAAAATATTATCCGTTAAGTTTCAAATCCGTTAAAAGACATTTTTGTTAAATGATAAATCCGTTAAATGTCAATTCCGTTAAATGACATTTCCGTTAAAAAACAATTTCGTTAAATATCAATTCCGTTGATTAATAATTCCGTTAGTTGATAATTCCGTTAACTGACAAATCCATTAAATGACAATTCCGTTAAACGACAATTCTGTTAAATGTCTATTCCGTTTACTGGCAATTCAGTTAACTAGCAATTCTGTTAAATGACAATTCCGTTTAACGACAATTCCGTTTAACGACAATTCCGTTAAGCGACAATAGTGTTAACTGACAATTTTGTTAAATGTCAATTCCGATAACTAACATTGCTGTTAACTGATAATTCCAGTCAATGACAATTCCGTTAAATGTTAATTCCGTTAAATGACTATTACGTTAACTGACATTACTGTTAACTGACAATTATGTTAACTAGCAATTCTGTTAAATGACAATTACGTTCAATGACAATTTCGTTAATTGACAATTCCGTTCAATGATAATTCCGTTGGATGGCATTTCTGTTAACTGATATCGCTGTTAACTGGTAATTCCATTAGGCAACTATTCTGTTAAATTTTAATTTTATTAAATGACAATTCCGTTAATTGACAATTCTGGTAAATGACAATTACGTTAACTGACAATTATGTTAAATGACAATTTCGTTTACTGACAATTCCGTTAAATGATAAATTCGTGAAATGTCAATTCTTTTGAATGTCAAGACTGATAGTTGACAATCCTGTTAACTGACAATTGAGTTATATGTCAATTTCGTTTAATGCCAATTGTGTTAACTGACTGTGCTGTTAACTGTTAATTTCGTTAAATGTTAAAACTGTTAAATGGCAGTTCCGTTAAATGACAATTTGGTTATGTGTCATTTTCGTAACCTAACGTTCTTATTAGCTGGCAGTTCGGTTAAGCGTCTTTTCCGTTGATTGTTGTTTCTGTCAAATAACATTTCTGTTAATTGACATTTCGGTTACTTGTCATTTTGGTTATGTGACATTTCTGTTATTTGACACATCGGTTAAGTAGCGACTCCGTTAAGTGGCATTTCTGTTATATGGCAATTCAGTCAAATGACAATTACGTTAATTGGCGTTTCTAATATTTGCCTTTCTGTTAAATGACTATTCCGACAAATGGCAGGTGGTGCATTTTCATGCGTCCCCTATATTCACATGAGCCACTGTTGCTTTTTTCACATAACACTATTTCATGTAAAAATCGTTTATCACGCAAGATATTTTTTCATGAAATCTTGTATTTATTGCATGAATAAACGTTGTGTGAAATTAGAAAGACATGTATACTAATTCTGATTGATCTGTAAACTATAAACGCTTAAGAAACATGATAAAATTGCCTTCCTTCTCTCTATATAAAATTTGCTTGAAATCCATGCGCTTTTCGGATGGATTTCTTACAACGGAGATAGAAATGCTAGTGCGCATGCGTGACTCCCGTTCACGTGTCTAGTCATATATATATATAGTCACGCATGCGCACTATCATTTCTATCTCCGTTGCAAGAAATCCATCCGAAAAGCGCATGGATTTCAAGCAAATTTCGCATTGAGTGGAGGGGAGTATTTACGACATGGACTTGAAGCAAATATAGTACATGTTCCAAACTTTTCTTGCATAGAAATCTACGACCCAATAAACACATGAATTTTGTGTAAAAAAAACACGTCACAGGTGATGTGAATAATGAGTGACACAACCCATGTGAATATAGTATGATTTTTCTCTCCGTGTAGTCAGGTACCAGTTGAGGGGCTGATAGTAAAAATGGTTTAAAATAACATTGGGAGCAAAAGTGGGATAAGTGACTTGGGAGCAAAAACGGGTTAAAATGATTCGTTTAATTTATTGATAAATTCATTATATTATCGATTAAAAAATATTAACAATAGGAAAAAATGCATATTTTATTATAATTAATATTTTTTAATCGATAATATAATGAATTTATCAATAAATTACACGAATCATTTTAACCCGTTTTTGCTCCCAAGTCACTTATCCCACTTTTGCTCCCAATGTTATTTTAAACCATTTTTACTATCAGCCCCTCAGTTAGAGCATCTAAGACGCTCACTGCAAATGTTGGGTTTTCAGTTTTAGACACTTTTCTCCTAATATATTTAATAAAAATTTAGCCCATCGCGTATATATTTATGTAATTTATGTAATATTGCGCATACTTACGTGTTACTAATTTTTGTATTAATATTCACTGCAAAAATTCTTGTTTTTCTTCTTACTTCTTCTTTTAATTGTAAACTGATTTTACTATTTGCACTTGAAAAATAATAATTTATAAAATTGATATTTTTTAAAACATTTTAAAACATACATCTGACACACCCGAAAGATGAGCATTGAATGATTTTGTCATTTTGCACAAACACTCGGGCTACATTTTACTTGTAAGTGCAAGTCATTAAAAGCCATTTAACAATGACTAATCATTATAACTTAATTAGTATTTAGTATAGGTTATTAAATAGTAATATTTTGCGGCATGGTTAATTCTGATCTGCAACAATAATCCTAAACTACATCTGTGCTTGACAAAAGATTGTAAATATTTATAGCTAGGTAAAGAATGTCCAAATAAGAGAATGGGTCGGGCTCCATCCCGATCCCTCATTCAAGCAAAGTGGAGGTGTCAAAAATAGTTCAAATATGGTCCTGATGATCCTCTTTCTTCATGTTTTCAGATAAACCCGCAGTATCACAGCGGGGAACCTGTTAATATTTATTGTGGAAACATGGTTTTCCCTATATTTAAAATAAACAAAGTAATAAATTTGTATATCTCAAATTGTCCTTAGTAATTGCTGTGAATATTTTGCTATTCTACTTTTATTATATTTCAAGAACATTAGGGTGGCCCAAAAATACACAAAAAAATTAATTTTTAAAAATTTTCTTGCTGCCGCCCCCTAGAATTGTTCCACATGGAAAAAAAGAGACCCATATTTTCAGGGTTCCGTTCACACAGTGAACCGAAACCGTCCACAAAATCCTGCCCCCCCCCTAAAATCTAGCCATTTTAACCGATTGGGCTCAAACTTGGTATACATACGTATTTTCGCGAGTAGATTAAACGAAAATTATAGCTATAATCCGATTAAAATTTAATTGAATTTTCGTAAAATTGCAATAATTTCGTTAAAACTTAATATTTTTTAATCGGCCAACGATATTTCTCTACTGAAGTGTTCAAATTATGAAGTTCTAATAATTATTTTAAAAAAATTAAATTAATTATTATTTACAAGGCAGCAAAAAACCCCATGAATGCAAAAAAAGGTAAAATACATGTTTAAAAGTATTTCAAATGATTTTATCGATATTTTTCGCATAGGTTATATTTGTACTGAGAAAAAGAAATTTGTTAAAAAATTCTTTGAATAAATTATTGTTATTTTTTTTCAAAATAAAGATATAAAGTTGCAGTTTTTCTGAATACTACAACTTACTTTGTTGACTTCACCATACAACTAGTAGAAAGTGATTGTCAAAAATTAACAATAACATTTGTTTAAAGAAATTATTATTGTTATTTATTAATCTTTTAAACATAAACTTATGAACTTGGAGTTTTCTCTCAGTTATTATAGTTATTAGTGATTAAAAATTCTCCAAGCGCAAGGTTAATATTTATTTCCAAGTTCATAAGTTTATGTTTAAAAGATTAATAAATAACAATAATAATTTGTTTAAACAAATTTAATTGTTAATTTTTGACAATTACTTTCTACTGGTTGTATGGTGAAATCAAGAAAGTAAGTAGTAATATTCAGAAAAAACTGCAACTTTATATCTTTATTTTGAAAAAAAATAACAATAATTTATTCAAACAATTTTTTAACAAATTTTTTTTCTCAGTAAAAAAAATTCATATTCATGGGGTTTTTTGCTGCCGTGTAAAAAATAGTTAATTTAATTTTTTTAAGTAATTACACTTCATAAACTGAACACACCTGAAGAGAAATATCGTTGGTCGATTAAAAAATATTAAGTTTTAACGAAATTATTGCAGTTTTAAGAAAAAGCAGCTTTTTCCCTTGTTTAGATTTGCCCACTATACTTTTTTTTAATAATCCATTATAAAGATTTTACACAAAAAAGATCCAACAAAAAAAATGGTTGAGCTGTTAGGGATTTCCAACCATTGAGAAAAGTTGTTAAATGAGAAGTGTTAAAAATGGCTTTTATGACTTCTTTAGGAAAAGGACTCAACAAGAATTGCTAAATTTGTCATCTGGTGTTGGATAGATGATAGATGGGATAGAAGCTACCCTTCCATCAGGTACTTTTTTCTTGATCTTTGGGTATTCTTTGCTGAAACGTTAACTGTTCCTCAGTATCAGTGATTTCTTACTCTGAGACGGTGGTTAACTTCTCTGTGTATTTAAGTTCAATTTTCAAATTCAAAAATCAGGATGTGCGTAAAGATAAAATTTTTTATTAACCATTTTATTAATCAATAAGTTTTTTTTGTTTCTTATCAAACTCCATTAAGGGGACATTCCATTTCAAAATGAGGATAAAGAAGGCTTTTTTAGGATGTATTTCTTAAAAAACCATGACATTTATTCCGAAATTTTTGTTCAAATGTTATAAATAACTTATTGAAGAATATGAAAAAAAATTGTTTCTCTTGTAGTCCAAGATGGCGGAGATGTACAACAATTTCAAAAATGTTCATTTTTCATGGGGGGGATCGATTCCGAGATTTCTACAACAGATACAGACATAAAATAAAAAACATTTTCTTCGTTAGATATTTCTCTATAGATGGAACCTTAAAAAAGTGGAATTTTCGTCCCCTTATTTTTTTTCAGGGTACGTTTTTCCCAAAACTTGAAAAAAACACATGTTTCTATTCAAAATTTCTGTTATAGAAAAAAAAGGAAAAAAAAATTTTCCAGTTTTTGAGGTTCCATTCATAGAGAAATATCTAACAAAGAAAATGATTTTTATTTTATGTCTCTATCTGTTGTAGAAATCTCGGAATCGATCCCCCCATGAAAAAATGAGTATTTTTTGAAAATGTTGTACATCGCCATCACTACAAGAGAAACAATTTTTTTTCATATTCTTCAATAAGTTATTTATAACATTTGAACAAAAATTTCGGAATAAATGTCATGGTTTTTTTTTAGAAATTGTACATCCTAAAAAAGTCTTCTTTTTCCCCATTTTGAACTGGAATGTCCCCTTAAAAATTAATAGGCGAGTATACTAAATATTTAAATTTTAAGGAATTTACTTCCAAAAAAACTCCGGAAATTTAATATCGCGTATTACTAACGTTATTTCACGTTACCAGGAAAATAAAATCACAAGGTAAAATAATAAAAATTTTCAATAAATAAATAATAAATAAATAAATTTAGAATTTTCATTTTATAGAATTTTATCAGAAAGAATTTTATTTTATTCGAATTTCTATTTTTCGAATTGATGTTTATTAGAATTTAAATTAACCAGAATTTATACTTAACAGAATTTCTATGTGATAAAATTTTTATTTAACAAAATTTTCTTTCAACCTATGTAATTTCCATTTATAGCACATTTTATATTCAACAGAATTTTTTTAACATGAATTTCTATTTATCAAACTTCTTATTAAACAAAAGTTCGTCTTTGTCGAATTTTTAAATGCCAGAATTTTCATTAAACCAAATCTTCATTTAGGTGTTGAAATTGTACAATATCTTGTACATGTTCTCAACAGAACAGGTACAAGTTCAGCTGCTGAATATGTACATTTTCTTGTACAAGATCTTGGACAGGATTTTTCAATAGGGTACACATATTTATCTCTAATAAAATCACAAAACATAATTAAATAATAAATTTTGAACTATTTACTTTGATCTCCAGAAATACTTTCCATTTAAGATGAAAAACTCGAAAACTTGATTTTACCTATAGTAGTTTATACAAATCTGTCAGAAATGTGACCGGCGTTTGTCTTTGTATGGCATACAGGAAGATTGTATATGCTTTCATTACCAGAAAATGTTATTTAATAGAAATCTTAAAACTGAGAATTTTCATTTATCCTACATTGAAGATGGTCGAATTTGATTATTCGACCATTTGAAATATAGGATAATGGTATTATGGTACGGTCACATCTCGGCTGCCTGCCTGCGAACAGACGGTATGACGGGCCTACATGAGTGTTGCTGATTCTACACTCACCTAAAACTGAGCGAGCGGTCCGCTTTTCCATGACGCTTCCCATATTTAACTATATATATATATATATATATATTCTTCCAAATAAACAATTTCTCTTTTTTCTATATTTTACAATATAGAAAAAGAGAAAACTTATTATTATTATTTAAAAATTATTTTTAAAATAAAAATCGGACAAGTGCGAGTTACACTCGCACTGAAATCGAGGGTTCCGTACTCGAAGCGAACTTATTTGGTATAAAAACAAATGTTTAAAAAATATGTGTTGTATGACAACTAATATAAGTGATACAAAAAGGAACAATTTTGTAAAATTCAAGAAAATTGTTCCTCTTCGTATCACTTATATTAGTTGTCATACAACACATATTTTTTAAACATTTGTTTTTATACCAAATAAGTTCGCTTCGAGTACGGAACCCTCGATTTCAGTGCGAGTGTAACTCGCACTTGTCCGATTTTATTTTTTAAAAAATATTTTACTAAAAAAATATAAGAAACATAATTTTATTTCAACTCGCAATATTTTTATTGTATTTACATTTTAAAAATATATTGAATATTAAATTTTATCTTTCTAAGTCAAAAAGAGATAAAACTTAAGATATTGATATAAGGCTAGTAGCTGCTTGTCAAGGAAAAATCGAAAGTTATCTAAAAAATAAAATTTGTTTATTAATTCCAGAAAAATCAACTCCAATCATCCTCGCTATATTTTTTTTGTAATCTACACGTAAAAATACGTCAAAATATATAAATTTGAATCACTGTAGAAAAACTTTTTTCGTTTTTTGCGGAAAAATACATTTTTTTCTGAAATTTATCATTTTTCTTCAAAAATTTGATAAAAATTGATCATCAACTCCAATCGCGCTTACATTTTTTCCCTGTATTTTTCACGCAAAAATTGAGTTTTACAGCAAGTATGAACAGTCTGGATTGAATATTGTGTGCGCTAGGGAGAATAAATCATTTTTTTCGAAATTTTTGATTTTTCCTTGACAACGCTATGTAAATTAATCCGAATCAAGTTCGCTATAATTTTCCTGTAATTTTCACGTAAAAATACGTAAGTGTGTCAAATTTGAGCTCTTTATGTCAAAAGATGTGGCCGCTAGGGGGGGTACATACTCATTTTTAGGTATTTTTCGTAAAAATTCATGGTTTTTCCTTGACAACGCTATGATAATCAACTCCAATCATGCTCGCTATATTTTTTTTGTAATCTACACGTAAAAATACGTTAAAATATATAAATTTAATTTCCTTTAAATAAAATTTTGTTCGTTTTTGGTGGAAAAATACATTTTTTTCCTAAAATTGTCATTTTTTCTTGAAAAACTTGATAAAAAGTTAATCATCAACTCTAATCGTGACCGCTTTTTTCCCCTGCATTTTTCCCGTAAAAATACATTTGTATACTAAATATGATCTGTCTGGGTTGAATATTGTGTGCGCTAGGGAGAATAAATTATTTTTTTCGAAATTTTTGATTTTTCCTTGACAACGCTATGTAAATTGATCCGAATCAAGTTCGCTATAATTTTCCTGTAATTTTCACGTAAAAATACGTAAGTGTGTCAAATTTGAGCTCTTTATGTCAAAAGATGTGGCCGCTAGGGGGGGGGGTACATAGTCATTTTTAGGCATTTTTCGTAAAAATTCATGGTTTTTCCTTGACAACACTATGTTAATCAATTCCAATCAAGTTCGCTATAATTTTCCTGTAATCTACACGCGAAAATACATATGTGTACTAATTTTCAGCCCTCCAGATAAATTTATGTGGCCGCTAGGGGGGGGGTACACGATTTCAAAAAAACCGATATTAATAGGGTTCCGAACCGAGTACGGAACCCTAAAAAATAGGAAAATTGTTAATAATATAATATAAAAAATATATTTTTTAAATTACTTTTTCCCCCAATTTTTTTTGGGTTCGGTTCTCTTCCGAACCCATGGAAGTAATATATTCCGCCTCCCCAATGGGATAGCATCGTAGGAAGCGGCCGCAGCCGCTGCAGCCACGGCATGGCGTGACTTTTTTGGAGGCGGTGGAACTTCTCGCCCCGATGATGATGATGTTGATGATGATGATGATGAACGAACTTTTTTAGAATTTTCCATTCTTGGATCCTTTTCAATATTATTATTACACATTTTTTTATATATTTTTTAAAAAAAAATTTTAATTATATGAGAATTAAAAAGAATTTTTTAACTTTTTTTTTTATTTTGTCACAGAAAAAATTCACACGATGTTACTTCAGTCGTGAAACTTTTAAAAGTGACATCCCTCATTTAAGATTTTGGTGAAAAAATCATTGTAAATTGAGGGGAGGTAAAAAGTACTGGGGAAAACATGTGGAAAAAGTATGAAAATGCTAATAAGAATAGAATGTAGCCAAAAATTTTTATGATGGGATACATGCAGGTATGCATCAACCTTGACGCAAGATGGTACAGATGTCAAAAAAATAGAAAGTTAGGAAAAAGAATAATTTCATCTATGCTGAGTGAAAGAAAATATTTATTTTAAAAAACTTTGATTTTTAAATATTCATATATAAAATAGTTATATGTAAAATGAATATAATATTCCATGAAAAAAAGGGTAAAATTCAAAATTTCCCACCAGCATTGGCGCCCTCTTTTAATATAGATCGGTAACATCAACCTATGGTAATGTGGAAACTTATCCTTCATTGGTAATATCAAGGGTAGGTAAAAGAAATTTCAAAATTCCCGCGAGCAGTATAGATATGTATTAAGAAACTGTTCTTGAAAGGGGTAATGCAAATTACATTTAAAAAAGATCCATGCAAATTAGAGTGGCGGCCAAAAGGGTAAAAAATTAAAAAATATATATGCAAATTAGGGGGGGGGCAAGAGGGTTGAAAGTGGGTGGTAATATTTAAAAAAAGATATATGCAAATCACAACATCCCACCACTGAACTCCATCCCCACTTGACGCATGGACTACCAACGGGCCCCGGTGACCGTACGCGCACATCTGCCGCGCACCTTTCACTTTTGAGCTATGCACTGTGAGCCACCCACAGCCACCCACTCCCAACCACCCACAGTCCCGCGCGGTATCTCGCGAACCCTTTGTTCCTCGAGGTTCTAATTATGATTTTTAAATTTTTGGAATCGTATATGTTTATACTGAAAAGGGTTATGCAAATTAGAGTGGATGGGCGATCAAAAAGGGTAAAAGTTTAAACATACATATAAAAATTAGGGGGGAGGGGGTAGATGGCCAAGAGGGTTGAAAGAAGGTGGGGTAAGGGGTGGTGGGTGCTAATCAAAAGGGTTAAAATTCAAAAGGTGGGTGGCCAACAGGGTTGAAAGTGGGTGGTAAGGGGTGGTGGGGGGTGATCAAACGGGTTAAAATTCAAAAGGTGGGTGACCAAAAGGGTTGAAAGTGGGTGGTGATCAAAAGGGTTAATATGCAAATTAGGGGGTGGTGGGTGGTGAATAAAAGGGTTAATATGCAAATTAGGGGGTGGTGGGTGGTGAATGAAAGGGTTAATATGCAAATTAGGGGGTGGTGGGGGGCCAAGAGGGCTGAAAAAAGGGTTCAAGGTCAAACTGTTTTAGAACTGGTACAGCCCTACTACTAAAAGTAATAAATAATGAAAGTAACAATGCGAAAGAAGAAAACACTCCAATCAATGAAGGCAAGAAATGAAAATTTTCCAATCATAGAAGAAATACGTAGAAAAATGTCCAGCCAATAAGGACAAAAACCAGGAAGAAAAAATGAGCGGATTATTGAATTCAAGGGTGAAAAATAATTTCTGTAATACGCACCAGAGTAGAAAATGATGTGAAAACTGATGTTAAAAGTAAAATACAATCACGATAATAAAGGAAAAAGTAGAAAATGATGTAGCCAGTATTAGCAAAATAAAAATCACTGTTTTTCCTACTGTTGTTTATCAAACATGGAGAACAATTAGAATAATATGATAGAAACATTTCAGGAGTCCTAATAAATAGCAGATAGTATAGTTTTTCAGAAAATACTATTTATGTTTCGGAAACAATTCGTTTAGCGCTTAGAAATAAAACATGTTAGGCATAGAGCAAATATAAGCCTCATCTTGTACTTTAAAAAAGATAGCTATTTTTTCTAAACATTCAACAGGTATTGCTACAACAGCTTCTTCTGACCCAGTTACCTTATGAAGGTATGGATAAAAACCGTCGTTGAAATCGTCTGTAACAATTTTTCGAACAACGGCGTATTCTCTTTCAAGCTTTTCATCAATAATAAACTCACGAAGTTTTACGAAACGACCATTTTGTAATTCGGCAAAACTATTGTTCGATCGATTATTATGTTGGACATTCGGAGAATAAAGACACTTGTCTTTCACCATTTTTTTATAAGACAACGCTTCAGATGTAAGTCCTAGTTTTTGAACCCAATTTGGATTTGGTTTTCTTGGAGCTCCAAAATATCTACATGAATTTATTTTAGATGTTTTTTGTGTATTTCTACTCTGTAAACGAGAACAGTACATTTGTACACGTGGTGAAGACATAGGAAAAATAGAATTCGTAAGAATCAAATCACTCTGGTGCATAGAAAGTTTTCGACAGATTTGATTAGTAACACCGTTGGCAGCCTTGATCATTTTTAATAAATCTCCATTTCCTGTTTCAAATGGAAAAGCATTGTGTGCCCATGATGGACCCCAAGTTTCTAATGATTTAGGCCAGTGCCATACCTGATGAACATTGTATGTCATGGCTTCTTTCGAATAAATTTTTTCAACATCTACGACAAAGCTTTTGGACAGATATTCATGACGTTCTAAATCTAATCTTGTTATGATAGGTTTTAGAGATATATAAAATGTTTCTTCAAAAAGAGCCCAATGTTTCAAGCGCATTATACTTTTTCTATCATTTCTGCCTATAAATAATCGCATAATCGGTATACTAAAATATAATATCCAATTCTCCCATTCTTTTGCTTTCCAATATGTTCGATCACTTATTGATCTAGTTAATCGCATAGACTGATGAGGAACTGAAATCGATTCTAATGTTTTGTCTACTATTTTTAAATTTGCAGGAGTTAATCTTTGAACCCAGTAATCAGTAAATTGCTCTCCTAAACCTAAACGGACAAAGTGCATGTCTTCTGGTACAAATCCATCTATCATCTCAAAACTTTTTAATAAATTTAGTGGTGAAACGTGTTGGATACCATATGGAAATTCTTCTTTTTTGTTTTGTGCACTAAGGTTTTCTGAAGATGTTACTAAAACACAATTAGATTCAGAAGTATTTGCATGTTCTACATTAATATTATTGTTATTAGTAACTTCTTCAGAGGTAGGTGGCAGTGCTTTAGCCAAAGTATCCTTATTTATAATGTAGTCAAGACATTTAAAAAAATTTTCTTCATTTCTCTTTTTAGGCACTTTCTCCGTAATAGGATATTTTACACAACCTCCAGTGTCAGATTCATTTCTTACATACTCCCCTTTTTGCAAACACCAACTACATCCATAATAACCGTTGTATTGTTTAATTCCCTGCATAGGAGCTCGTGCAACGGAATCAACAGCACAGCAAATTGCAAAAGGTTTAATTAATCGTACATCACCTTGAATGTTACATTCTACTCCTAAATTCGATAATTCATTCATTTCATCGACAAAACCTTTTAAGAGAACGTTCATATCTGGTTTTGATTTACCAAACCATAATGCGCTTACAATGACATTTGTTGTTCTAACTTCCAGAGGTAACTCATTGATCATTACTTGCACCGGATAAATTGAGAAATTGCTACTTTCGAAAGTAGGCGCCCCATCACAATTGAAAGTAAATGATACATAACGTTTTCTATCTTCAGGGAGTAAACTATCAAGAAACCTTTGGTAAGCCATCCCATCATAAATATCACTAAACACTCCTCTTTCGTAAACTCTTTCCATTACCGAATTGTAGTAATGATCATACTTTTCTAATAAACTTTTAATATTATTTTTAATATTAAATGTCGCAAAAAAGTTATTGAAATTTTTGCCATTAACGGAAAAGTTTTTTCACAAAAATAACATTGTTTTTCTCGATTTGACCGGACAAATACACCAGCGTAATTTTTACAATCAGGACATATAGCGTGGTATTTTACAAATTCTGATGAAAAAAATAATTTGTCAATAAAATAACCAGAATCCGGTAGTACTTTAGTGACAAAAATGCAATTTACTGCTTTAAATAATTGAATGACGGCAGAATGTGATAGTTCATTTACGATTGCGTATTTGAGAAGCATTAGTAGTAGTTCTCCTTGGCTCACAGCTATTGGCGTGGTAATATTTTCTAATATTTGTGGCGATTGTAATTTTTTCTGTAATTCGTTATTTGTCACATTTTCGACACCTACAGGAAAGTCATTTAAATTCGAAGCATTTTCTTCATTATCATGAATAGAATCTTGATACTCTGAACTTGAGACACTCTAAAAAAAAGTTTTCACATTAATCTTTTTAATGTTAATAAAAATATTTACTATACAAATTTTCATTTCTATTTACGTATATTATACTATAAATGAAGGAAATAATATTTTTAATAAATAAATGTAAATGTAGATACAAGGCAGTTTCTAATTTATATTATAAGGGAGTTTATATATTTATAAGGAAATATAAATTTGATCAAACTTGTGTATGTAATTACTTGGTTTTTAGACCCAGTTATTGATAGAGTGCTAAACAGCAGAACAGATAGTGATGGGTTAGTGGAAATTGTCTAGACAATGAAAAAATCGTTGAGGAAATTTATAAAGTATTAAAAGGTATCAAAAAGGATTCAAATGCGGCGCTAGATAAAATAAGAAGGAAGCTGAGAGAATATTAAAAAAGGGGAATAGAAAATGGACAGAGAATTAAAGTATTTTATGAGAGAGTTTAAAGAAATGTGGGAGAGATAAGGAAGTAGTTGGAGGATTGAGAAGGATGAGGTTTGGAATGTGATTGGAGATTTAGAGAAGGATAGAAAGAAAGGGAGGAAAAAGGACAATGTGAGACATGTAAGGATGAAAGAGTTAAAGAGAAAATTTAAATAAGGAGGTTAAAGATGCAAAGGTTAACGGAAAGGTGGAAGAAAAGGTAAAGGACAGAAGGAAAAAGATTATTGTTGAAGGTATAAGTGCGGGAGTAGATACTGGTAAGGAATAGGCGGAAAAGTGGATGAGAAAAATTGAAGTAGATATTAACATTAGGACAGTGAGAGGAATAGGAGGAAAGTCCGAAAGTTTAGGAAATAATGAAGGCCAAAAGGAAGTTACAGAGGAGGATTAAAAAAATTAAAAAATATTAAACTTGGGGGATTGGTGATTAGCTGTTTTGAAGAGAGTTAGAAGAACAGTGAGAATAAGGTAATAGGGTGATCTAGAAAAGACAATGTTTTTGGGTAATTGAAAAAAAGTGGATTGTAAATTTTGAGTCAGGGCAGGTAGTGGATAAAGTATGGAATTGGGAGTTCAAGGTAAACGTGACAAAAAATGCAGATGATTGTGCGGAGATGAAGATATGTATACCAAGGAGAATACAAAGAGGGGAAGAGTTTTTTTTTACTATAGTGAGAGTTTATAGAAAGAGGGGAGAAAAACGTTAAAGGTTTGGATGGAGTGCGGCAGAGATAAAAGGATGATAACAGAAGATTTGAAACATGGACAGGTGAACTTGAGAGAAGGGAGTGTTTTGTAGAGATAGAGAAATATGTAAGAGGATCGAAACATAAGGCAATTGATAAGGAAGGGAGGAAAATGTTTGAATAATTGATTGAAAAAGAATAGGATATTATTAATGACTGAATAAAGGGGATGAGTTTGAAGAATTTACATATGTAGGCAGAGGGCATTTTGTATTTAACTATGTGTTGGGTAATGGTAATATAAGAGATATTGTGACTTCCCTTCGCTTAATAGGGGAATTTTATGAAGTGTTATAAAGAAAATGGGGATTGTGTCATAATTAATAGAAAGAATTAAGGATATGTACGTAGATACGAAGGAAAGAGTTAAGATAAGAGAAAAATTGGTCAAGTACGAGTTAGACTCGCTTACCTAGGGTTTCGTTCACGATTATTTTCCAGTGGGCAAAAAACCATGTTCGTTCTAAAAACGTATTAAGAACGTTTTTACAACGTTTCATGTCTGCCAAATAATGTTCTGGAACATTATTTGAACATCCATGTTCTTAAAATGTTTCAGAACATTATTTGGCGGACATGAAACGTTCTAAAAACGTCTTTAAAACGTTTTTAGAACGAACATGGTTTTTTGCCCACTGGGTTAAATTTAAATATTTAAATATAATATTTTAAAGGATTTGGCTATATTTTTCGTGAAATCTCCACGTGAAATTAAATATGTGTACCAAGTTTCAGCTTCTTAGCTCTAAAACTGTAAAAATTAAAATGGGGAGAACAAGCTTTTTTCAGAAATTTCGAGTTTTGGAATATAACTATATTCAATTTAATTCCAATCGGGTTCTCTATAATTTTCCTGTAATCTACTTGCAAAATTACGTAAGCATACTAAATTTGAACATCCTAGCTCCAAAACTGTAAAAGTGAATTGGAGACACGCTTTTTTCCGAAATTTCGAGTTTTTATACTATAGTTATATTAAATTCAATGCCAATCGGGTTCGCTATAATTTTCCTTTAATCTAATCGCGAAAATACGTATGTATACCAAATTTGAGCATCGTAGCTCCAAAACTGTGAAAATTAGGGGGGGCACACTTTTTTCCGCAATTTCGTGTTTTTGTTTGTACTATAACTATATTAAATTCAATTCCAATCGGGTTCGCTATAATTTTCCTTTCATTTTCTCGGGAAAATACGTATGTATACCAAATTTGAGCACAATCGGTTAAAATGGCTAGATTTTAGAGGGGGGAGCAGGATTTTGTGGACGGACATGAGTGAAACCATAAGGGTTCCGTTTCGGTTCACTGCGTGAACGGAACCCTAAAAATTGAGAGAAGAATTCTGGTTGGGGAGAGGATTAAGACAGGGATGTCTGTTCAGCCCGATCCTGTTGATTACTGACTTGGAGGAAAGTCTAGAGAGCTAGAGGAAAGGGTGGTCAGTTTGATTCTATGATGTGGAAGTGTGGATTTGGAATGAGAAAGAAAGAGTGGAAGCGATGCATGATAGCTTTTTAAGTAAGGCGATAGGGGTAAGCAAAAGATGTCTGCGATACATGTTGAAAGAGGAATTAAATAAAAAGGGAATTAGTGTGAAACAAAATATCGTACTTTTTAAATTTTTGCCCTTGTTTTTGCAATTTAAATTGTTTAAAAAATTGATTAAATATTAATAAAAAATCATGATATAAGTTTAGACGATAGCGGTATAACTGTAAAATTAGACATAAAAATTGCAGCTTGATCGGTGTAATAGTTTTTTTAAAGATGTCAGCCAGGTTTAAAAAACGTTGTTTTGAGAAAAATCGAGTTTACGAAAACATGTCATTTTTCAAGAAAATCCCCCCTTACGCGTCAGGATATATTATATACATGCTTTTATATACATATGTATATAAATACTAGGGGCCCACCCTATCGTGAATTCCCATATGTGACACGGACAGTTAAAAGGGACCTACGATCCGAAAAAAAGATTTCGAGAAAAACGACTTTGAAGTTTAGCAAGTTAATTTTGATGCTTGTGAACGTTTTAATGAATTGAAACTTGTTACTCGGGGGTTTTTGGGGTCGCTGATGACGATTATGATGTTAGTTTTTGAAAATTCAAAATGGCGGATTCAGTATGGCGGATGACTTTTTTAAAAATTGATCGGATTCGCTTGAAAATCGTTACTCAGGGGTTTTTGGGATCGCTGATTACAAATATGATGTTAGTTTTTAAAAATTTTAAATGGAGGATCCAATATGGAGGACAACATTTAAAATTTGTTCGAATTTGTGTAAAACTCAAAAAATTCGTTGACACCGAAAAAGAGATCACTGATTAAGAATTTGATGTTCGTTTTCCGAAATTCAAAATGTAGGATTTAATATAGTGGACGTAGTTTAAAAAAATGTTTGGATTCACATATTAATTTATACTTTAGGGGTATTTTGGGGTCGATGATTACGAATATGAGATCAAATTGACAATTTGACAGTTGACAGCTGTCAATTCAACTGTCAACTTCTATAAAAAACAATTATTTTTTATGAAAATAACTGTATAAGGGTTTTCGGGGTCGCTGATTACGAATATGAGATCAAATTGACAATTCGACAGCTGTCAAATTAACTGTCAAATTTATAAAAAGTGATTAATTTTAATGAAAATAATAGTATAAGGGTTGTCGAGGTCGCTGAATACGAATATGTGGTCAACTGTCAAATTGTCAATTTGATCTCATATTCGTAATCAGAAACCCCGAAAACCCTTATACAGTTATTTTCATAAAAAATAATTGTTTTTTATAGAAGTTGACAGTTGAATTGACAGCTGTCAACTGTCAAATTGTCAATTTGGCATCAAATTCGTAATCAGAGACCCCGAAAAGCCTTATACAGTTATTTTCATAAAAAATAATTGTTTTTTATAGAAGTTGACAGTTGAATTGACAGCTGTCAACTGTCAAATTGTCAATTTGGCATCAAATTCGTGTTCAGCGATCACGAAAATCCCCGAGTAACAAGATTTGGGTGGTTTGCACAGTTTTGGGAAGCAGAAATATAATTTTATTGAGTAAATGTTAGAACGCCATTCGCAAAAAGTACCAAAAATTGTCGACTTTAAATTTCGAAAAAACTGTTTGATTGTTTAAAAAAATAATTTTTTCGTGTCACATACGTCTTGCTTAATCTCAAAAAATATAAAAAGTAAGTTATAGTTAGTTAATTATGTCTACAGACTTTACAAATTGAATTCAAGTAGGAACGCCATTTATGCATTTTTGACGCTTCTGTCACTGCCACGCACGACGTCAGTTGGAACGCCATGACGCTCAAGTGGTTAAGGAAGACCTCAGGCATCTCAGAACGGTAGGAGTTAAGATTCATAATCAGCGACCTCCAAAACCCCCAAGTAAAAAGTTTCAAGCAAATTCAATCAATTTTTAAAAATTTGTCCGTCAGATTAAATCCGCCATTTTCAATTTTGAAAAACTGATTTCATATTCGTAATCAGCGACCTCGAAAACCCCCAAGCAACAAGTTTCAAGCAAATTCAATGAATTTAAAAAAAATTCGTCCGCCATATTGGATTCGCCATTTTTAATTTTGAAAAACTGACTTCAGATTTGTAATGAGCGACCTCGAAAATCCCTGAGTATCAAGTTTCAATCGTATTTAATGAATTTGTAAAAAATAATCCGTCATATTGGATCCGCCATTTTGAATTTTGAAAAACTGACTTCAGATTCGTAATCAGCGACCTCAAAAACCTCCGAGTAACAAGTTTCAAGCAAATTCAATTAATTTTTAAAAAATAATCCGGCCATATTGGATCCGCCATTTTGAATTTTGAAAAACTGACTTCAGATTCGTAATCAACGACCTCGAAAACATTAAAATATGTGGTGACCTAAAATTTTTGCATAATTTTCTAAAAGAAATTTAATAAATATATTTACTTATTTCTGAAGTTAGCCGCTTCCACTTGACATAGTAAGGACACCATTTTGAATTTTCAATTCTGCCACTTTGCAATTGAAAGGGGATGAGTTTACGAGTATTTTCATCTATTATATGTTTATTTTTATTGCATAGAATTTTGGACATAGCTTTGGGCCGGTTGACGTGAAACGTCCCACATATATATATACATATAAACAAGGTTCAAAATTTGGTAAAATTTTTATTTAAAAAAGAAAAAAATTATTTTTTACCTTTTAAAGTATAACAAAAACACACTTTTTTTGACATAAAACATATTTTTGATTTATTAACTTAAAATAATTACAATAATATTAGAAACTAAAATTCTTCAAATATAACCTAATTTAAAATAAAAAAAAAGAAAGAAAGAAAAATAATAATCATTTTCAAATATAGGTATATAAAAGAATAAAATAAAAAAATAAATTATCGAACATTTCGCCAAAAAAAACGTAATAAAATAACTTCAAATTAAATTTGACGAAAAACTTATTATTTTTTATAATCAACGATATTTTTTTCAAAAATATATTGCTTTGATTTCCTTGCTGAAATTCCTATTTTTTGAAACGTAATAATTTGAGTGTTATCAACATTTGTTTTCTTTAAAACTTAAGACGCTATCTTTGCATTAGATTCGGAAGCGAATTGCTCTTTAATTTTGTCCATTATTTTTCTTTTTTTACACTTTTCTCTCATTTCCGAATTTTTTAACTGCTTCTCAAATACTTAGAAAAATAAAAATCGTGAATATGTTTGAATTTTGAAAATATTTCATTTCCAAATAATATTTTGATAATATGAATATCCATTCCCATAACTTTCGGTAAATGCGTATCAATGATCTTTTTCATTTTCTCTGCTGTAATGTTGAAACACTAAAAAAAGATATTTTTTTAAAATTTAAATTATATAACTATTAAAGTATAATAATAATAATAATAATATTAATAATATATTACTTACTCCTGTATATGATAAATCTCTTAAAAAAGATATTGAATTGTGTAAAATGATGGATCGATGTTCAATGATGAGAACATGTGCTAATTTAAATTGCTCTCTTGATTCATTAGCATTGACGGTATTTTTGGAATTAAAATCATCTAAGAAATCCGGTACTTCGATAGGACTTTGAAAATGTTGAATAAAATTTAAAGTAGGTAGATAATTTTTGTCAAAAAGTGAATACTTATTTGTTATAGCTTTAATGGAATCACTGCAATTTATTAATACATTCAATGCTATATTACTAGTCAATAACGATAGTCTATTTTTGGGTGAGTCACTGCCCCATGAATGAATTTGTTGTAAATTTCGTAATAGTAGTTTCTCATTACGCTTCTCATGAGAAAAAATGTACATTTCAGGAAATTCAAAAAAATTCAATATTTCATTAACTAAAAAAATAAAATATTCATTAATGTTTACATTAAATGAATATGAAAACGTCTCCTCCAGACATCTTCTTAAAGCAAAATTTTTTATGACTTCAAAACGTCTTGAAGTAATCGGCACTTTATTCACTTTTTCAAAGCATTCTTCATAAAAAAAGTCACTATTGTCATTATTTCGCATGAAAAAGTATTTTTCAAATTTTTTCACTTCACATTTAATAAATTCAGAAAAACTTTCAAATTTGTTAGTACACATTTTTTTTCAATAAACATTTTTTGTTCACCACTAAACTGTTTATATTCTTGAATTTTTATATGTTCAAATTTTTAATTTTTGCATTTATTTTTTTAACATAAAGGACTGATTAAAATTTTATTTTTACTTTCAATACCATAAAACATTGCATTTTTTCTTTGCAATGTATTATTGTCAATATATTCAAAGTAATTCAAATCAACAACTGTTTCATGACCTAGTGAATCGCAAATTTCCATTTCTTTATTATTGGTTGTGTCACATGATGTGGCAATAATAATTTCTTCATTTTGTCGTAATGATGTTGAAGAATCATATGTCAAATCAGAACTATAAACTGCAACTGCTTCTTTACTATTCATTGAAGACATCTAATAAAAAATAGAAATAATAATTAATATTGACATAAATATATTATAACTACATATTACATTATATTGCATAGTAAATAACATCATTAAAAAAAATATTTATAAAATCATTTATTTTTTTTATCAAATAAAAAACATGACACTATTAAACTAAATCAAACATAATGTGAAGATAAAATTGAAAAAAAATTCCAATGTAAAGACAACTACCTAAAAACATAACCTCAATATATAAGCTATATAATGTCCAACTTATAATAGGACATCAGAATTTTCTTGGAAAAAAAATTCCATATTATTATATAACTTGAACAGTCAAAAAGAGATCTTACGTCCAAAAAAATCGATTTTTTTAAAAGTAAAATCTCTTTTTAACTGTCCAGATCACATATTTTAAAATTAAATTTTTTTTAAAAATAATAAATAATTATAATAATAAAAATAATTAAAAACAATTACCTTGCCAATTGGATTTTCTTATGCTGTTTTTCTTGATACTGTCACGTTTCAATGGTGTCCAGTTCAAAGACACTTCATAAATGCCTAAACACAACTGAATCTTAGAGTCGAGTACGCAAGTCGAATACAGGATATGTAAAGGTGCTCTTACACCTTCTTGGCTGCCTGCAGGTTACCATAGCAACGCATGAGAGTGAGTGCGACAAAAAATTTAAAAATATCCCGTATCTGACTCAGTTGTCAATTTCTAAAAAAGCATCAAAATCTGGATACTGCGGAGCAAACATTTTGGATTTAATAAAATCTGCTTGTTCTTGAGTGTAATAATCATAATTATTATCCTTTAGTTTTTCAAATTTTATGTTTCTGCAAGGATTTGTACATTTATTTTTTAAACATTCATTTGCAATTAAAAACTTGCTTTTTTGTGCTTCTGTATAAACCATTAAGTTTTCTCTTACTAATGTCCTGTCCTTAAATTGACAATAGTTATAATCAACGAATTCCGTATGGGCCTCACTTCCACAAATCAAAACTGCTTCATTATTTACAATTGGAATTTCCTTCTTGCCATCACACATATTTCCAGATGAAGTAGAGGGCAAAGTAAACGGCCGCTTCATTCGAGAGAATAGAAGAGAAAGAAAGAACAATAAGGCACGCTAACTCGATAAAACAAAAAAGTCACCAAGGTTGATATAAAAAAAAATAAAATACAAAATTACAATAATTAATGCCTATTCTACAAAAATGGATACCATTACTGTTAATGTTCCTATCCTTGTTTGTACGCAAAATACATTTGTCCTTGTCAAACCCATTTCGCCAGTTTCTGTTTAAAAAGAAAATAAACGAGCAGACTCGCGGTTAACGCATAAGCAGAATGGAAACGTAACTGAAAAGGTAAGAGCAACAGGCAGAATGAGTTTGAAAAGGATAGATAGATTTTTTGTCCTTCTCTAACCTGCCATTGGAGAACTATGTGGAAAGTGGATCACGTTATATGAATTACGCAACCCGCGAGTTGTAATTAAGGCATAAGCAGAATAGAAACGTAACTGAAAAGGCAAAAGCAACCGGAAGAATGAGTTTGAGAAGGATAGATAGATTTTTTGTCCTTCTCTAACCTGCCATTGGAGAACCACGTCAAAAGTTGATCACGATAAAAGAATTACGCAACTCGCGAGTTACAATTAAGGCATAAGCAGAATAGAAACGTAAATGAAATCGCAAAAGCAACCGGAAGAATGAGTTTGAGAAGGATAGGTAAATTTTTTGTCATTCTCTAACCTGCCATTGGAGAACCACGTGAAAAGTGGATCACGTTATATGAATAACGCAACCCGCGAGTTGTAATTAAGGCATAAGCATAATAGAAACGTAACTGAAAAGGCAAAAGCAACCGGAAGAATGAGTTTGAGAAGGATAGATAGATTTTTTGTCCTTCTCTAACCTGCCATTGGAGAACCACGTCAAAAGTTGATCACGATAAAAGAATTACGCAACTCGCGAGTTACAATTAAGGCATAAGCAGAATAGAAACGGAAATGAAATCGCAAAAGTAACCGGAAGAATGAGTTTGGTATTAGATATTTTGTTTTTAAGCTGAGTCTACAATGGGCACAATACGAAGTACAGTAAATCGTTCACGTGCTTACATCACAATGATATTTCAAACGTGTGATAGAAACGGATACAAATATATCTGTCCTTTTTCTAACGCATGCATCTCGTTCGCGAACGACTTTTGCAAAACCTAAACTAAAATTCAGACCGTTTTTTATTTTACAGAGAATTTTAGAAAACTGGGTTAGGCTGCAGTCCCATGGCAGCGTTTTGCGTTGCGTTTTGTCACTAGACCATGAGTGTAAAAGAGATGCAGATATATGTTTGCTACGTTTACACTCATGGTCTTGTGACAAAACGCAACGGAAAACGCTGCCATGGGACTGAAGCCTTAGTAATAATACGTCACGTATTATTATACGTTCCCATCTCTGCCTTGCCCGTTTAATTGATAAATAATAAATAATTAAATTTTGTCCAAAAATTAGTAAATGCTAATTTCTTAAAAAAATAATTTTAAAAATGAAACTGTTCAAGAATTTTAAAAATTAGCGAAATTTTTTAATTACTCAAAAATCACATCAAGTTCATGATTTATTATTGTTCATGTGAACTACTGTTTTATATAATTATTTTTTAAACGAATTTTCATTTTTCAAAATAGCATTTAACATATTTTCTTTTTTAAAAAAACTTTTTCTAAATAGTATATCTATTTAACTTAAAATACCTAATTTATTATAACATTTACGTAATACAATATATTATTTTCCTTTGTTATTAATATATAATTTATAAATGAAAAATTAAACCCTTATGAAAAAAGAGTATTGAAACGAGTATTGGAATTAGTATAGCAAAAAGTATTAGAATAAGTATTAGGATAAGTATAAGGGTAAGTATTAGGATAAGTATTGGAACAAGTATTGGCATAAGTTTTGGCATAAGTATTCGATAAAGTATTCGAAATCCAATACTAAATTCGCAATTAGAAGAAAAAAAATTTTAAGCTGTTTAAAATAATAAGGAAGCTTTAAATACGTATTATTAATGAAATAGATAAATCAATATAATTGAAAAAAATGAATTCTTTATTTTGAACAGACCATAAAAACAAATAGTATACTGATATTAGGATTACAAATTTAAATTTATTGTGAAGATTGCTTTTTGCCTTGATAAGATGAATTATTTAATTTTTTTCTTAATGGGTTGTGGAATAAAATCAGATTATCATTTGTATCGCCAAATATTGAAAGAATATAATCTGGAAATGAAAATCAATTATGAATATAATTTATTATGCAAATAGAATTATTATTATTTTTATTATTATTAATATATAATATATATAATATAATAATAATAATTATTATTATAATAATCATTCAATATTGACAATGTTAACTTAATTTGAAAAGAAGCAAAATTATATAAAATAAAAGAGAATTTACCTAGCATGCCTTGAACTTTATCAGGACAAAGTTTCTTTTTTGCAACAATATTTGGATTCTTCTTGTGAAAATTTGAAACCTTGCCAGAAATGCTGCTTGTCGACAACTCATTTGTGTCGAAAACAATAGCTGCAAGCTCCATGGTGCATTTTGACACACTGCTTCGATTGCAAGAAGATACTCTGCTATAGCTGTATTCTTTTCCGCCAATCATTATCATTTTTCCCTGCGAATATAAAATATTTATAAGTTTATAGTAAGGACGAAATAAATTTAATAATAAATTAATTATAAAAACATATTTAAGAATTATAAAAAGTACGAAATATTTTCTATATTAATTGCACGTTATTTACTTTGCGTTTTCCTGGAGGTTTAGGAAGTGCATTATGAGCAATCACTCTTATTTCCTCAGGTGCAATCCATGAAGCCTCCTAGTGAAGTCACGAGAACTCCACGTTCCCTTGAAAATCTAAGTAAATGGAAAGCTTCAGAATTTAGAAATTTCCTTCTTTACTACTCGTCAGTTTGTTTTCGTGAATATATGCTCCCGAGATATTTCGAACACTGGTTTCTCTTCGTTTACTCGATAACAATTTTTTGTAAACCAAAAATAACTGAAGCTGAATTTATTAAAGCTAAAGAAGCACTTCGGACGTTTGTTTGCAACATTGAAATCCTTTACGGCAAAGAATATATGAAATTTAATGTTCATATTTTGTTACACATTGCAAAAGCAATTCTCAGTTTCGGTGCTCTTTGGTCTTGGTCAACCTTTCCTTTTGAACACTACAACGGCATTTTAAAAAAATTATTTCACGGAACGCAATACATACCCGAGCAAATTTGCAAGTTTTATTCCCGTTTAAGTTATATAAAATCTGCTTCCGAAATATTTTCTAAAGAAAATTGTAGCGAGAGGGGGAAACAATTATTCCGCAAGTTGATGAAAGAATGTGGAATTAAAAGATGCATTTATTACGAGGATTTCCTGAGAATTTTTGGAACTCCGCGAGATGTTAACTTAACTTTAACACAAAAATTTGTAATAGAAGAATTACTTCAAGGAACAATCGATGTTAAAGCTCAATCATTTACACGTTTTATATGTAAAAATATACTGTACCACACGTCTGCTGATACCAGAGTAATGAAGAGAAACAATTTTACTATTGAGACAGTAGACGGTCGTTTTATGAGCATTTCTAATCTTTTAATTGTAAAATTAACTGAAAGTGAAGAATATAAACACGTTTTGCTTGGCAAGGAATTAGAAAAACAAGATAAAATATTGTGTAAAGTAGGTAACCTTTCTTCTAATGACTTTTCTCACATTGTAAAGGAAACTGATAACATGTTTGCCTGTTCCATTCTTTCAATTAAAAATAAGTGCGTTAACATTCGTTATAATGAAAACGAACTTTATATTGTACCGCTAGTGAACAACTTTGAGACTGATTAATTAGAACAATAAAATTTACGTATAAAATACTCACAAAGCTCAGGTATGATATTTAAAATGTACAAAATTAAAAACAATTATTTTGTAAAAGTTAATCCGAAAAATTTCTGCCAGTTTTATAAATATTATGTATATTATTTGTTCTTGGTCTTGTCAAAATAAATAATTTATTTTTTTCAATGATATTGATTTATCTATTTCATTAATAATTTATAAATTATTTTTAAATATAAATAAAAAATAATATTAAAATTTTTTTTCCTTCTAATCGCGAATTTAGTATTTGATTTCCAATACTTTATCGAATACTTTATCGAATACTTATGCCAATACTTATGTCAATACTTGTTCCAATACTTATCCTAATACTTACCCTTATACTTATCCTAATACTTATTCTAATACTTTTTGCTATACTAATTCCAATACTCGTTCCAATACTCTTTTTTCATAAGGTAACATACACTACCGTCGGAAATTGTGCGATCTCTGCTTTTTCGATGACTATAAAACATTTAAAAACTTCAATAATCACGGTGGGTCGGAACCAACTTCAACCCAAAGGTCGGCGCACTTCCAATTTTTTTGTGGATTTCTTTTCTACTATGTCTCCTGAGTAATTTAAGACCAAAAAGAAAAAAATCGTTAGACTAGTTTTTGAGAAAATCGATTTTTTGTATTTTTAATCCATGAAATACTGCTACTCAGATACAATTTCAACTAAAAGTTCTGGGTACTTCAAATTTTTTTGTAAATTTTATTTCTACCTTACCTACTAAGTAATTATAAACAAATTCTTTGGCGATGCTCATTTATTTTAGTTTTTCTGCTTTCTGTCATTCATTATGAAAAAGTCGTATTTTTAAGTTGTTAGGAAAAAAACAAAATGGATAATAAACACGCTTTAAATCGTTTCAAAATATGTTTACTTTGTTATGGTAAAACTAACAAGATGTTTCCAATCAAAGATAAGTTGAAAGCCGATGTTGAGAAAGTATTTAAATATGATTCTGAAGATGATCGGCTTCCTTGTGCTCTCTGCGGTACTTGTAGAAGAATTTTGTATCGTCTAAAAAGTGGCGAGCAAATAAGTATAAACATTACAAATTATTGTCAAATGGATTTAAGAAAAGTGACAAGGTCAAATTCAAAGCTGCCTTGTGATTGTCGAGTTTGTCACCTTGCTAAATTGCCAAAATGCGGAAATTTCGCTAAAGGAAACTTATTGCCGCCGAAAAGAAGTATTTTAAAAGATGTTTCAAATACTGAAAAAAGAGGTAAATCATAAGAATATAATTGAATTTACTTGAAAAATTCAATTAAAATTTAATTTACTTTTAATTAATTGATTGTATTATTTAATTTTTTAATTGATTTTGATTTTGTTTACATTGCTATTTATTATTATTTTATTTCGATTTAATTTAATTATTAATCGTTTTATTATTTAGTAATTAATAATTAATTATTTGATTTTTAATTTTGATTAATTTAAAAAGTAGCCTATATTCGTTGGAATTTCAGATGATTCGAAAAATTTAAGTAAGAACAGACGTTGCAGCAACTGCTTTACACTTCTTGCACGCGGAAAATCTCACAAATGTAATTTGACTTCACGATTTGAAAATTTAGCAGATATTATTAAAAATTCGCAACCAAAGTTAAAAGAACAGATAGCTTCAGCACTAATTAAAGAAACCTGTTCTGAAAGAGGGGATGAAAAACATGTGAAGCTTTGTCAATCATCTGGTGGTCAGCCGCTTACGGTTAATATTGGCTCGGATAAAACTTCACCGAATATTTCTAATAAATCAATGTTCACCGCTGAAAACTTGATACAAATACAGACTAGTTTCAATCTCAGTCAAAATACTACCTGTGGTATTGCTTCAATGATTCGTTCGTGTACTAACAACAAGAAGATTATTGAACCAAATTTAAAACAGAAAATGTCAGATCAAATTCATTCAATCGACGATTATTTTACTTCACAGGTTTTTGACTTTGTTAACATTAAAGCAGATAAAACTACAAACTCTCAAGAAGCTGTTATATATTGCAATAATTTAGAAGGTTTTATTAATCATGTCAAGGAGATACGTGAGGTTGACGATGTGAGATTGAAATTCGGTATAGATGGTGGTGGAAAATTTTTAAAATTATGCCTTTCCATTCAAGGCGTCGCTAATGATGTGGAAACCAGTAAGATTTGCAAAAAAAAGTTTAAAGATTCAGGAGTGAAGAAGTTGTTCATATTAGCAATATCACAATGTACGCAGGAAAATCATGAAAATGTTAGTCAGTTGTGGTCGACAGTCAAGGTCAACGATTTTGGTGGAACAATAGCTACCGATTTGAAACTTGCGAATATTTTAGCTGGTCTAATGACGCATAGCAGCTCTTTTCCGTGTACCTGGTGCGATATCGATAAAATCAATCTTGGTAAACGGGGAAGTTTCAGAACAATCGAAAATATTTTAAAAAATTACGAAGATTGGAAAAATGCTGGAGCTCAAAAAAAACAAGCGAAGAATTACAAATGTTGCATTAATTCACCAATTTTTTCTACTCTTTCTGATAAACTGATTCTGGACATCATACCACCGCCGGAATTGCACTTAATGTTGGGTGTCGTGAATTGCACTTTTAATCACCTCCTTTCTGAACATGAAATCGAAGCTTTGGAATGGGCAAAAAGTTGCAATGTTCAGCGGGAAATCACGCACGGTAGTCCAGCATTTAAAGGCAATGCTTGCAAGATTCTGCTTGATAAACTAGATATTCTACGCGGAAAGTGTTCTTTGCCTTGCTTGAAATTCGTTAAAGTGTTTGATGATTTTAAAGCAGTTGTTACGTCGTGTTTTGGAAACCAACTATGTCCAGATTATAAGGAGAAAATTGCAAGCTTCAAAGAAAGTTACATTGGTTTAAACGTATCCATTACACCAAAAGTGCATGCTGTGTTTTTCCACGTAGAAGATTTTTGCGACCGAACACAAATGGGGCTTGGAGTTTACAGTGAACAAGCGATGGAGTCTGTCCACTTCGATTTTAATAGTGTTTGGCAAAAATATAAACTATCACGTGGTCATCCAGAATATTCTTCAAAATTACTGCGTGCTATATGTGAATATAACAGTCTTCATATCTGAAAAGTCAACGATTCTTTTCAATGGTTTCTTTAATTATTAGTTAAAATTTTCCATTAATTTCTTTGATTCAACGAAACAAAAATTATTATTTTTAAAACGAAGTATTAAAAACTTTGCAAAGTTTTTAATAAATTTTGTTAATAATAAATTTTGTTATTTTGTTAATAAATTTTTTTTTTTTTTAAATCAAATTTGATTTGTATATTTACTTTATGTAAAAATTAATGATAGTTAAAAAAATTAAATTACGATCGAATACAAATTCATTTAAAAAATAGAATTTTCAGCAAAAACTAATGTAAAAAATCGATTATATCCTTTAAATTTAGTTAACTAATCTTTCTCTTTCTTATCTAAAATTACTACAAATAATGTAGAAATAAAATTTACAAGAAAATTTGAAGTTCTCAGAACTTTTTGTTGAAGTTGTATCTGAGAAGCAGTATTTCATGGATTAAAGATACAAAAAATCGATTTTCTCAAAAACTAGTCTAACGATTTTTTTCTTTTTGGTCTTAAATTACTCAGGAGACATAGTAGAAAAGAAATCCACAAAAAAATTGGAAGTGCGCCGACCTTTGGGTTGAAGTTGGTTCCGACCCACCGTGTAATATTAAAACTAAAATTTTTTCCTTTTTATTTTCTAAAAGCAAATAAAATTCTGAATAAAATAAAACGATGACAAAAAGAATATGTTAATTTTTTAAGTAGATATCTAAGAGAAACTCAACTTTTAATGTATATACTATTTCTTAATTTCTCTGTAAAAAATTAATATTTTTTAACATTCTTAGGACCATTTGAATAATATTTTGTTATATAATTCGAAATATTTTAAACAATTCATGTTCAAATTCTTCCCTGTATGGAAACCGTGAATGCAAAAGGTCCGATTCGATTCCATCAAGATGGTAAAAAAATTTTTCAATCGGTGCTTCCTATCATTGCCAGTCATATCAGTGGGATTAGAGCTCCGATGGCTCGGAGGGCACCGATTGAAAAAAATTTTTTACCATCTTGATGGAATCGAATCGGACCTTTTGCATTCTGTTCAGGTAGAAAAATAAAAAATATCTGACCCCCAGAGGCCGTCCAAAGATGGCTAATCACTCTAATTAATTAATTTAAATTATTTTGTTTAGCTAACTGGTCGAACGTTGACCGAATACAAGGTGCAATTATTCCTTAACCTAGAAAGTTTTGCAAACAAAATTTTTTCCACAATTTTCTGGCTTTGCAAATACTTTTGAGAGCTCAAGAATCCTTTGTACAATTCAATTGGTCAATTGGTTTCAAAATTAGACGAGTTTTTATACCCGACCAGCTAGCTAAAATAAAAAAAAATTACACAAATCGACTAACTTTGAAACCAATTCACTAATTGAATTGTACGAAGAATTTTTGAGCTTTCAAAAGTATTTGCGAACTATGCAAATTGTGAAAAAAAATTTGTTTGCAAAATTTGCAAAAATTGCAAAAAACTAATTTGTTTATATATTGTTTTAGGAAGGACACGTATGATAAGGAGGACGATTCTGCCGAAATCGATAGCGTCAAAAACAATATTGTCTTCGGCAATAAATCTTCGGAAATGGCCCCGAGGTTGCCGAGACCACTTCCTGCTGATGTAGCGGCAGAAAAAAGGTCCTTCCGGACATTGGTGAGGAAGTTGGATGTCGCCGGAAAGCAGCGCTATAAAACGTGGAAGACAAAAGCCGCGTCAACAAAGTTCCGTTCACCTTCTTCGGCTTCAGGAAAGAAGCGTCCTCCGGCAGGAGCACCTTCTAAGAAAACGCTGAAAAAAAGGCCCGTTCGCCTTCTCCGACTTCTTCGGAAAAGAGTACACCTTCCGCTACAGCAACACCGTCGCCTTGCCCAAAGGAACCGAAGGCCCGTTCGTCTTCGGTTGCCAAAAGGAAGCGTTCGCGTTCTCCGGCAGGAGCACTATCGAAAGGCCGCCAAGAAAAGAAGGCTCGTTCGCCTTCCGCTGTAGCATCACCGTCGCCTCGCCCAATGGAACCTGAAAAACCCGTATTCGTTCAAAACGATAGATTAAATAACGGCGTTGGAAAAAATATGTATTCATCAATAAAGGTTAATGACCTTGTGTAAGGCCTTTACGGATCCAAAGCCAAGCACGATCCACTGCCGGCAATCTGCATTTCAAAAAACCCATTGAAGCATATTAATGTCAAATTTTTTAGTGATTCAAATTTAAAAAACCTGACGACGGATCCAAAGCCAAGCACGATCCACTGCCGGCAATCTGCATTTCAAAAAACCCATTGAAGCATATTAATGTCAAATTTTTTAGTGATTCAAATTTAAAAAACCTGACGACCTGGAAACTAAACAAATATTATCCATTTAAATATTATAAAATTCCTGTAAACTACAGTTCCTGTCCGCAATTAAAATTACATTTAAAAAATCTAAGAGATTTTTTAATTGCACAAAAAAGAGATAAGGATATTCTCCAAACACTCTTGTCTCTGCAATTAAATAAGTAATTATAAAAATTTCTTAATTTATTTGAAATAAATTGGTTTCAAAGTTAGTCGATTTGTGTAATTTTTATTTATATTAATTTCACTTCACTTTCACTTTCACAACATTTTCACACGACTTTCACTTTCACACCATTTTCACTCCACTTTCACTTTCTCACCATTTTCACACCATTTTCACTCCACTTACACTTTCACACCATTTTCACCCGACTTTCACTTTCACACCATTTTCACTCCACTTTCACATTCACACCATTTTCACTCCACTTTCACTTTCACACCATTTTCACTCAACTTTCACTTTCACACCATTTTCACTCGACTTTCACTTTCACACCATTTTCACTCCACTTTCACTTTCACACCATTTTCACTCCACTTTCACTTTCACACCATTTTCACTCGACTTTCACTTTCACACACTATCATTTTAAATTCAGTCCGCTTGTTCCCCTGCGTCAGTGAGCGTCATTTGCAAACGTGTTTGCAAACACTTTTGAGCGCTGAAAAATCCTTTGTACAATTCAATTGGTCAATTGGTTTCAAAATTAGACGAGTTTTTATGTCCGACCAGTTAGCTAAAATCCAAATAAAATTACACAAATCGCCTAACTTTAAAATCAATTGATTAACTTATTTGTCCAAAGGAATTAATTACTAATTACATATCTACACTGATGCAAGAAGAAATCAATCATCTGCCCAATAAATTTTGCAAACATAAATTTTCAAAACTAGACGATTTGTGTAATTTTATTTGGATTTTAGCTAACTGGTCGGACATAAAAACTCCTCTAATTTTGAAATTAATTGACCAATTGAATTGTACAGAGGATTTTTCAGCGCTCAAAAGTGTTTGCAAACTAAGCATATTGTGGAAATAATTTTGTTCGCAAAATTTACTAGGCAGGTAATTAATTGCAACTTTAATTGGGTGAATGTTCGACCAGTTAGCTAAACAAAATAATTTAAATTAATTAATTAGAGTGATTAGCCATCTTTGGACGGCCTCTGGGGGTCAGATATTTTTTATTTTTCTACCTGAACAGAATGCAAAAGGTCCAATTCGATTCCATCAAGATGGTAAAAAAAAATTTTCAATCGGTAATTTTATTTGGATTTTAGCTAACTGGTCGGACATAAAAACTCCTCTAATTTTGAAATTAATTGACCAATTGAATTGTACAGAGGATTTTTCAGCGCTCAAAAGTGTTTGCAAACTAAGCATATTGTGGAAAAAATTTTGTTCGCAAAATTTACTAGGCTGGTAAGCTACACAAAATAATTTAAATTAAATTAAAGGGAAATATAAGGAAAATGGGCAAAAGACTTTTAGAGCTAGAAGAAGTTTTAAAATCAAAGTGATGTTTAAAGTGAATGTACATAAATATTTTAAACTTTAAATTTAAATTTTATTTTAATTTTAATTTTGAACTTTACATTGTAAGAGAGCAGGCATTTCTTGATGTAAAACATGGTCTTGTAGCATTAGTGAAATAAGTTTCTATTCTATTTGTTATAAACCACAAATTAGGAAATGATATTTTCAGCATTTATTGGTTGCCCGTCAAATCGAAGCCGAACGGCAGCAATAGCCAAACCTACTCGATCACAATATGTATTCATGAGTTTTCGCAGAGGTGTGTGTTTCTTAATTTTAAATTGCACTACTGCCCTATCTTATCCCAAAGCCAGCAAATTGTGGAAAAAATTTTGTTTGCAAAATTTTCTAGGCTGGTGATTAATTGCACCTTGTATTAGTTCAACGTTCTACCGGTTAGCTAAACACAATCATTTTAATTAATTTATTAGAGTGATTAGCCATCTTTGGACGGCATATAAATCTCAAGGTTTTGGGACAAGATAGGGTAGTAGTGCAATTTAAAATTAAGAAACACACACCTCTGCGAAAACTCATGAATGCATATTGTGATCGAGTAGGTTTGTCTATTGCTGCCGTTCGGCTTCGATTTGACGGGCAACCAATAAATGCTGAAAATATCATTTCCTAATTTGTGGTTTATAACAAAAATGGACTGAGAGAATATTCTCCGTTTGTTCGTTAATAAATTAATTGTTAATTATAATTATTCACTACTACTGTTAGAAAACACAAAATTTTTATAATACATAATTCGAAGACTAAGCTTCCAAAATCAATATAAATGTATGCAATATGTTCAATTGGTCAAAAAAAAATCGTTCAAGATCCTTTTTTCTGATTATGTAAACCAAGTTTGAAAGTTCTGAAGACGTGGTGGGAATTGTTCTTTGTCAATCATTTTTCTATTTGTTTTTTGGTAACGTTCATAGCTGAAACAAAATTAAATAATATAAAATTAAAACTAAATATTAGTTTACTTATTGTTAAAGGAATTTCTTAGAGTAAATAAAATTATTTACAGTTTTGCAGTCATTTTTCTTCTTATTTTTTTACGATCTTGTAAAGTTATGCCTTATGCTGCGAGCTCTTACATCTGGATGTTTCTTATAATACCTGAAACAGGAAGTTACTTCTTGATTGCGTGAAAGACACATAATTTGTGCGAAAACAAGACAAACTTGTGCCACTTCTGTGTAGTAAAAGCGATAGGGTAAAAGTATTAGTTATTAGACAAAATTTTTTTTTATGATTTAAAAAAAAAGTTAAGAAATAACATTTTTCAAGAGTGTATAAAATTATTATTTTATTGTTTTTTAACCAAAAATCTGTGATATACTGGTTCAGTATACACTACCGTCCGAAATTGTGCGAACTCTGCTTTTTCAACAACTATAAAACTGTTCAAATCTTCAAAAATATTAAAACTAAAATTTTTTCCTCTTTATTTTATTAAAGCTAATAAAATTCTGAAAGAAATGACACCTTGACAAAGAGAATATGTTAATTTTTCAATTAGCACGGTGCTCTTGAACGAAATCAAATAAAAAGTTGCAACACCTAGAATTTTCTTCCAGATTCTGAAAATATATTGTTCCTAGATCATATTAATCAAAAAATTGAAATCTTCTATCCAGGGCTTTTTGAGAAAAGTGATTTTAAAAATTGAGTACTATAAAAATTGATTTATTTTGAATAAAACATAATTTTACTTAAATCCGTATTTATAAACACGTATTATTCTAATATGTATTCTATATTTGTAGCAATTCCCTAACAGAGCGCGTTCTTTATATACATAAATGACCCTTAATGTAAACTTAAAGGTCAAAATCATGCATTTCACACTGTGATGTTAGTTGTTCAAGTTGTATTTGAAGGAGCATGTAATGTCTTTTCTTTTGAGTGATCTGTAATGTTTTTCATAGTATAAAATGCCGCACAAAGCTCTCAGTCACAATGAAAATCGACACAAGGTGTGTTTTTTGTGTTTTCGAAAACAAAAGTTTTGAAATTTTCTCAAATTCGAGGGCGACCTCTTCCAGTAACAATAGGTAACATTAATATTGAAAATCCCGATAAAAATTCAAAATTAACTAGTGACGATATGCTAGTAATAAAGACTGATTGCAATTTGAGTAGCCGCACTGTTATTAAAATTGCTTCTTCTCTCCGTGCGGCAACCAAAGATCGAAAAATTATCGAACCAGGATTAGTAACGAAACTTCAATCTGCAGCTCATAATGTAGATAATTTTTTTGGACATAAAGTGCTACCATTTGTGCAAGTTCTAAAATCAGAAGTTAATAATTCCCCTGCAACATTTGTTTATTGTACTAATGTAACTGATTTTATTAACTATGTCAAGGAACAGCGACAGGCACAAGAAGTTCATTTAAAGTATGGAATCGACGGAGGAGGTGGATTCTTAAAAATGTGCCTGTCAGTGCAATCAACGTTACCAAAAGTGAATACAAGTAAACGCTCGAAGTATGAAGACGGAATTGCTGTTAAGAGATTTCAGGATTCCGGTGTCAAAAAATTATTTATTTTGGGAATCGCATGCGATTGTCAAGAAAATTTTGATAACGTGACACAACTGTTTAATTTATTGAACATTAGCTCTTTTACTGGCTCTACGCTTGCGACTGATTTGAAGCTTGCTAACATATTAGTCGGAATAATGTCGCATAGTGGTGCTCATCCATGTACAGTAAAATCCACGGATGCCTTGTGCTTGAAGTTGCTGCAGAAAATTGAAAGTTTGTGGTCGAACTTCCCTAGCGGATTGTTTTGGCTGAAGGGAGTTCGAATCCGACCCTGTTAAATACCTCCTTGAGCCCTGCTTAAACCTTTTGTTAAAAAACAATAGAAAACAATTGTTTAACAAAAAAAAACATTTAGTAGTAATAAATATTTGAAAAAGGTTAAATTTACATATAATAATTGGATTAAATAATGCTCAAATTAATAAATAATAAATGTGTAAAGTGAAAGATGCTTACCTGTCACTTGAACTGTGCGTGATTTTCGTTTGGACAAAAATTTTCTTTGAAAAATTAAAAAAAAATTGTTATAATTTTTTGGAATATTAAAATATAATAATTAATAATTAAAGAATAATTTAATTATTAATTATTTAATAAATATTAAATGTTTTACATATTATAAACATAAAGTGATTTTACCGACTGCCAGCTACTCACAATTGCTAAGCAGTTGCTCGGTACGAATTACCATGCAAATTTACTTAGCGCTCGAAACACCAGATGACGGGGCAAGCGATTTCTTTAAAAAACATTTTCACATGCTTTACGCCAGTAAAGAATAAATCGTTTTTAAATCCAGTACATTAGTATAATAATAATAATTGTTATTTATACTTATATTACTTTATAGTTTGGAAGTATTGCATTATTATTAATTTGGCATTTTTTAAAATTATGAATAATTTAAAATTTTTATTTTAAAAAAGTTTTAAATTATAAATTTTAATTAAGAACTACTTTCAACCTCAAACTCAAAAATTGTTTTTAATAACAAATAAAACTGTAAATAAAATTAATTTTATCAAATTTTGAATGATTCAGTTGTATAATTAAATAAATTATTTTGCTCAAAAATTTGTTAATTAATAATTATTTTACTTTTATATTTTTTGTTTGAACAATTGTAATTTTTGTGCGATTCTTACAAACAATAGCTCATTTTGCTCTTTGAAAGATTTTCTATAATTCTGTTTGTTGAATTTTATTAAAAATATTTTGTTCAAAATTTAACCCTAAACAGCACAACATAGCTGACTCATACGTAGAAGCACATGTGGGGTAGAAAACAGCTTTCTAGGGTTAATAAACAAATGAAATTTCTATTTTTTATATTTTTTAAACAATTCATTATGTAACAAAAACACAAAATTAGAATTGTAGAGTATCTTTCAAAGAGAATAGTGAGCCATTGTTTATAAAAATTGGAATTGTTTACTAACTTTTAAGAAGAAATACAAAATGTTTTTTAATTATTATTTAACAACAAATTTTAACTCGAAATAATTTTTTTTCCAAAATTCATGATTTTTTTCAAATTTTTTTAGCAAGCCCTTTTTGAGATATACATTTTTCAAAATTTCAGAGTTTTAAAAAAATTAATTTTTCACAGAGTTTTAAAAAATTTAAATTAAAAAAATTTTATTTTTTAAGGAAGTTCTCTCCCTCCAACGTCAGTCAAATCAATGCCCATTTGAGTTTTCATTTGTGTCACGTAGTACTAGCTCAACGCTTAGCAACGTTGGATTATATTTCCCCCGTTCCGTTTCGTGTCGTCTGCTATTGTTTGATTTATTTTCGTTAAATAATAATAATAATAATTTATTATTTTAAAAATCTTAATTTTTTATAAGCAAATTCAAATTATTATTCATTATTATGAATCTTTGAAGAATATACTATTATATGTATATACTACTTATATTACTTTCAAATTTCGCGCTTTTTCTATACCTAACCTACAAGACGCAACGTTGCCAAGCGTTGTGCTAAGTAATTTCTGATTGTCAAAATACGGTGTTTTTTTAGACAAAATAATTAATTGTGAGTCTCCTAAGCCAGGTCTGATCAATTTTATTAAAAGTAAGTGAACACTGGCTATTAAACTTTATGTATATAAAGTTCCAGTAATATCTTTTCGTCAGATTTTTCACAATTTGAGATTTCAGACCAAAAAATTCAATTTCCCATAAGAACCCGTGTTAAATGTGAAAAGAGAAAATTATTTATATCTTTTGTCAAAATCCACCTAGACCTCTAAAAATTTAACTACATCTTCTTTAAACCATTATCTATCAGTTTATCAAGTTTGATAATTAACTCTTCGTCATTTCTGTTTGCGAGAGAACTTCCTTAAATTTTGAATTTAAAATTTTTAAAAACTCCAAAAGTAATGTAAAAATTGTTTGCCCACTATCGGACTAGACTTACAATTTTTGTAAAAGGAAGTAGTTTTTTTTTGAAAAAAATCGATCAGTACGTCAATTGAGAAAAATGGGGCGCATGAATATCCCATAAAAATCATTAGCTAGAACTTTCATTGGTAAGAATTTTATTTGACAGAATTTCTTTTTAGACGAATTTTCATTTTTCGAATTAGTATTTGAGTTACTTTCTTTGTAAACGAAATTTTATTTAACATAATTTTTATTTTAACGAATTTCTTTTTATCCACCTTTTATTTAAAAGTATTATAATTTTACTCAATTTTAATTTATCAGAATTCTCATTTAACAGAATTTTAGTTATTCGAATTGTTTAACGTCAGAATTTTTAACTTATCGAATCTCTATTTGTTTAAATTTTTATTTACACTAATTGTTATTTCATAGAATTCCTAAAACAGCGAATTTTCATTTGATAGAAATTACAAATGGCCGAACAAACAAACGTCAGAAAGATTTCAGCGCAGTTTTTAAAATAAACCAATCACAATTTTCTTAATAATTTCTGATTGGTCCATTTTAAAAACTGCGCCGAAATTTTTCTGACGTTTGTTTGTTCGGCCATTTGTAATTTCTATTAAATGAAAATTCGCTGTTTTAGGAATTCTATGAAATAACAATTAGTGTAAATAAAAATTCTGACACATGGAGATTCGATAAATTAAAAATTGTGACATTAAACAATTCGAATAACTAAAATTCTGTTAAATGAGAATTCTGATAAATTAAAATTGAGTAAAATTATAATACTTTTAAATAAAAGGTGGATAAAAAGAAATTCGTTAAAATAAAAATTATGTCAAATAAAAATTCGGTATTTAAAAATTATGTTAAATAAAATTTCGTTTACAAAGAAAGTAACTCAAATACTAATTCGAAAAATGAAAATTCGTCTAAAAAGAAATTCTGTCAAATAAAATTCTTACCAATGAAAGTTCTAGCTAATGATTTTTATGGGATATTCATGCGCCCCAAAAGAGGACCACCTTTGACAGCCATTTTTTAAGACGCCATTTTCAAAAAAAAAATTATATTATTTTCGATTACTTTCAGACATGTATTTTCGTATGAAAAAATTTTAAGTAACAAATATTTTTTTTACTATAAAAAAAATCACTGAAAAAAACATCAAAACCTGTGGAATCTCCCCTTAATTAAATTGTTAATAAAATAATTTATTAGGGTCAGTATAGTTATTTCAGTTAAATAACATATTTTAAAAATAAATACGGCCTTAAACCTTGGATCATCCTCAACAGGTTCTAAATATTCTCCCATTTTCCGTTTGTCAGTTAGCAGCAATATAAACAAAAATATTTCCTATTGCATAAAAAATTGAAAATCAAAGAAGACACCCTTTCACTTTTTTGACTTGCATTTCGAAAAAAATAATGAAAAAGTATTATTAAAAATTCATATTATTAATTATAATTATCTCTTATTAATGCTACAACAAAAATCAACTTTGATTTTTTCATTTTGCAACATTTAATTAAAAATAGGAGATTGTTTCTATTTACCCCTAAAAACCAGAAATTCGGGGTAAATAGAAACAGAAATTTCAACAATATTTCTTATATTAGAGAAAGAGAAAATTGTTTCTATCAACTATCTAAATCTGAATTAGTAAAAAAGTTTACTAATTTGAATTAGTGACACACTTTTTGCTTCTCAGTTAGTAAAATTTTACTAATAATTAGTATCTTTTACTAACAATTATTAGTAAAATTCAACTAATTCTAAAGCAAAAAGTGAATCCCTAATTTTAATTAGTAAACATTTTTACTAATTCAGATTTAGAGATAACTACAACACTATTTTCAGAATTATAAAAGAACATTGAAAATAGTATTCATCTATATTCTCATCAGTTTATAGTATTTAAGGTAAATGCCCTAGTTACCGTCACCTTTGCTTCAGTAATCGTCACATAAGGAATTTGAGAATTTTAAGCAATGTATTGAAAAAATTATTATTATAATCTATTATTTGTATAAAAATAATTATTTTAAATCGAAAAAACATAATCTTTATTTGTTTTAGAAAATATTTTTTGTAATTTTCAATGAAAGTGACGGTAACTAAGGCAGTGACGAAGACTGGGGCATTTACTTTAACATGATTTACTTTTTAAACCAGAGTTGCCAATGACCCTACCTAAACGCAACTGCGCTTGCGCTACAATCACGCTCTTATACGTCGAAAAAAGCGCGCATATATGAAATGCTTAATAATAAGAATACATTAAGAAAGCAATATAAAAACATTTTTACTATTTAATTTATTGCTTTTTGTTAATTATATTGCTTTCTAATATAAATTTTTTTTTTTTACACTCTTGCGTCTATAATAATAATAATAATAATAATAATAATAATAATAATAATAATAATAATAAATTATTATTATTATATTGACAATGTAAATAAAAATTAGAAAAATAGGTATAATAAAATTAATTAATTGTTAACAATAATAATAAATTATCATTATAATATTGATAATTATAATAAAAATAATAGAAATAATAATTACAATGATAATGATATTATATTAATATTATTGTATTATATAATTATAATATTAACAATAATAAATTATTATCATTATTATTATTATTATTATTATTATTATTATTATTATTATTATTATTATATTGACAATGATGATAAAATTTAGAAAAAAAAATAATAATAATTTTATCATATTTATAAAACATTATTGGCATTATTTTTGTCACATTATTGATAATAAATTATCTATGATTACATTACATCAATATATACATATATATTTCAAAAAAATGCAGCGAAATTTTTTTGTACTTTTTTATGAATTGAAATTTTTCTCAAGTATATACTAAGGTGATTTTTATGTTCCAGAACCACTAAATTTTTTTTTATTTCCATTTTTTTCGTTTTTTAAACAAAAATAGTGGAATTACACTACCGTCCGAAATTGTGCGAACTCTGCTTTTTCAACAACTATAAAACTGTTCAAATCTTCAAAAATATTAAAACTAAAATTTTTTCCTCTTTATTTTATTAAAGCTAATAAAATTCTGAAAAAAATGACACCTTGACAAAGAGAATATGTTAATTTTTCAATTAGATATCTAAGAAAAACCCAATTTTCAATGTTTTTACTATTTTTTTTATTTCTCTGGCAAAAATTAATATTTTTAAACGTTCTTAGGCTCATTGAAATCGTATTTTGTTATGCAATTTAAATTATATAAAACAATTCATGTACACATTCTTCCCTAGCGTATGCAAACCGTGAAAGTTGGCTCATAAAATGTCAAAAAATTTAAATTTAATTCTACAATAAAATATAATGTTTAAAAATCAAGTAAATATATCATTCTAAACTTCTCTGATTTATGTAAGTAAATTTAAGATTTATACATTTTACTGATCATTTTTTGTCATATAAATATTAATCACAATTTTTTGACATTTTATGAGCCAACTTTCAGGGTTTGCATACGCTAGCGAAGAATGTGTACATGAATTGTTTTATATAATTTGAATTGCATAACAAAATACGATTTCAATGAGCCTAAGAACGTTTAAAAATATTAATTTTTGCCAGAGAAATAAAAAAAATTGTAAAAACATTGAAAATTGGGTTTTTCTTAGATATCTAATTGAAAAATTAACATATTCTCTTTGTCAAGGTGTCATTTCTTTCAGAATTTTATTAGCTTTAATAAAATAAAGAGGAAAAAATTTTAGATTTAATATTTTTGAAGATTTGAACAGTTTTATAGTTGTTGAAAAAGCAGATTTCGCACAATTTCGGACGGTAGTGTAAAAAAAATGTTAGGTAGTCCGGAACATAAAAATAACCCTGTATATTAGTATAATAAACGAAACCTGTTCTCAAATATACATATATACATATATTTGAGAAAAGCTTTCAATTGTTTTACTGCTATTGACAGACTGTCTATTCTGCTACTAAAAAAGCAAAAAAAATTTCGCTGCAATTTCCAAAAATATCTGGCTGGAGAGGTGTTCTACTGATTAATTGGAGGTACTGTGAGTAGAAAATACGTTTTATTATATTGACGTTTGATTATCTCAATGTGATTTTTAATTTCGTTTGCGTGATTTTTTCCAATATAAATTCATAAATTTGTCTGTCAAACAGTTTCATTCAATTCACATTTTCATTAAAATATTCGTCTCACGAAATTAAAAATGAATTCAGCAAAGCATAAAAATTTAAATGCTTCTAAAAAAAAGAAAGAACTAAAAAATTCAGTAAAATTTCAAAATTCTTGGTTAAAGGATTCGCGATTTAAAGATTGGTTGCAACAGAATAACAGTAACGCGAAAAAAGCATACTGCGCTGTTTGCAATGTTAATTTAGTAGCAAGAAAATTAAATATTATAAATCATGGCTCTCGTGCGAAACATATCGCGAAAAGTTTGGCTGCAAATGAAATTTTGAAAACTTTAATTGCAACTGAAACATCAAAAATTATAAATGATGATGACGAATTAAAAAGAAATATAAAAATTGCTGAAGTAGCTTTAGCATCATTATTTGCTTCTCATAACATTCCTATCCATATGGTAGGAATTGTAGTAACTCTTTTAAAAAAAATTTTCAAAGATTCAAAAATTGCTGCGGGAATAAATTTAGAAAAAACAAAATGTTCTCAGATTATAAAAAATGTTTTAAGTAAAAGGGCTGAAGAAAAAACAGTAGATTCTTTAAAAAATACTAATTTTTCTGTTTTAGTAGACGAAACGACAAATACTGATGAAAAACTTTTGTGTGTTTTGGCACAGTATTTTTCACCGGAAAATAAAATTGTAACAGATTTGTGTGACTTAATAGAACTGGATGCTAAAGACTGCAGAGCAGAAAATATTTATAGTTCTTTTAAGTCAAATTTGATTAAAAAAAATGTTCCCTTAAAAAATATTGTCGGCGTTGCATGTGATAATGCCTCGGTTATGGTCGGTTGTAAAAATTCATTTTTTTCAAAATTAAAATCAGATGTCCCAGATGCAATTTTAATGAATTGTATTTGTCATTCGTCACATTTGATTGCGAAAGACAACTGCAATAAACATTTACCACGTTTCTGCACTCAATTATTATCAATGATTTCTACTTATTTTTCGCGAAGTGCAAAACGTGTTGCTCATTTGACTGAAATTCAGGAATTTTATTCAGGTGAATCAAATAAAATTTTAAAACTTGCTACAACGAGATGGTTATCTCATCAGCATTGTATTGAAAGAATTTTAAAATATTGGCATGCATTAACAGATTATTTTAATTTAGAAGTCCTAGAATTAAAAAGTCAGTTTTTAAATAAAAAGAAAAAAAATCAGATTTTATCGGAAAATAATAATTTAAATGACAATGAAATAAATGAACAATTAAATATTTCAGAAGCTGAAAAAATTTTGAATTTTCTTACAAATAAGGAAGTTAAAGCATATATGCTTTTTTTGAATTACGCACTTAATTATTTTAACACATTTAATGCTGAATTTCAGTCAGGAGGCAGTCTTGTTGACAAAATTTCAGAACGCAGCCAACAGTTATTTTGGCAAATGGGAAAAAATTTTTTAAAACCGGAAGTTTTTTGTAAACCGTTTTGGAGTATTAAAAGTGATGATTTAGAGAATCATATAGATTTACAATTTATTTCTTTGGGCTTTGAATGTGATAAATTTTTGGAAACAATGGAACTACCTATTGTAAATATGATTCGCAAAACGTGTTTAAATTTTTATGTATCTGTCACTTTGGATATTCAGAAACGTCTTCCTATAAATGACAATTTGTTGTCAAATTTAACATTCTTGCGTCCTGAGATTGCAATGAATCCTCAAACTAGAGTAAAAATTCCTGATTTATCAAATGTAGCTAATTATTTCGGATATTATGATGAGCATGATTTAAAAGAAGAATGGAATGTTTTACCTCAGTTATTTGAAAATAACTTGGAAGACATTTCACTCAAAAATGATTTAGTTAATTTCTGGTCAAAAATAATTGATTTGCGTTTAGTAACCGGTGAGATGATGTTTCCAAATTTGCGATCGGTTGTAATAAAAGCTCTCAGTTTGCCTCATTCCAATGCAGGCGCAGAACGTTTCTTTTCAATTGTAACAGATGTGCGATCAAAGAAAAGAAATAAAATGAAAAATGATATGCTAACTGCAATTTGCAGATTTCGCACTAGTTTACAATCACGCGGTCTAGATTGCACCTCCTTTGAAATTGATAATAGGCATTTGGAACTTATGGAACCTTCTAACTTATATTCTGATTATTCACAATATAAGAATAATAATCCTTAAATAATTTTCAGTAAAAAATTATACATTTTTCATTTTATAGTTATCTTTCTTTGAAATGTCACATCGCAAATAATTTTTTGTTTCAAATGCTAATATTATTCTCTATTTAGGTACGTTATGAGGTTCAAAGCAGCTTCAATTTTTTTAGTTGGTCAAATATAAATTTAGAGTTTTAAAATCTTGTTTTAAAATAATATGTATTGTTTTTTTCTGTTATATATTTTATCTTTTATTTAGTTTATTAAACAGTAAAAAAATGTAAATATGAAATTTTAGAAATTTTAATTAACATAAAATATATTATTTATTTCTAGTATATATTATATTGTATATAGTTTATTAAAAATTTACTTTTTAGTAAAATAATTTAATTCTCATATTGCTTCATAGGAATATATTTTCTGAAAGCAATATTAAAATTTTTTATTTAAGAAAATATAAATAAAATCAATAACATTTAATTTTTTATTTATTTTTTATTTTTTTATTTAACAATTATTTAAAATTCATTCAAAAAAGCCTTTTTTTATTATTTTTTTATGGGGGTAAGGGTATTATCAATATTATTTTATTGTGTGCACCCAGAGTTGATTATAGCGCAATATATAGCTTCTAATCAACTAAGACCGTAGTAAATCCTACAAGAGGTACCCCTGTTTTTGCAAAAAACTACGGATCTAGAGAAGAATAACTCGAAAAAAATTATAATATATAGCTATATATATTGTATATAGCTATTACTCTAAATATGATAATTTAATAATTATTATTCAAATTATTATTATTATCATTGATAGGGAGACAAATTATTTATTAATTATTTGTTAAGATCATTATTTATTAATATTAATATCAATATAATAAATATTAATATCAATATTTATTAAAATCTTTATTTATTAAGATGTCAATATAATAATAATAATTTATTATTATAGACGCAAGAGTGTAAAAAAAAAAATTTATATTAGAAAGCAATATAATTAACAAAAAGCAATAAATTAAATAGTAAAAATGTTTTTATATTGCTTTCTTAATGTATTCTTATTATTAAGCATTTCATATATGCGCGCTTTTTTCGACGTATAAGAGCGTGATTGTAGCGCAAGCGCAGTTGCGTTTAGGTAGGGTCATTGGCAACTCTGTTTTAAACTTATGTAATGCATTATTATTTATTAGTTTGAATTATTTTATAACCAGCACCAGTTTTTACGTAATTCTTTGTATTTTTTTAACATTTGAATACTTCAAATTAATTTTTTCTTAAATTTTCTAAGAAATAATGACTGTTTCATATTTACTCCTAAATTTTAGCAAAGTTGAAAAATTTAGGGGTAAATAGAAACAGTTGATTATTGCGAATTAATGATACCCATATTTTCTACTACCCCATAAAATCCCAGGTAGAAATATTAACATTACTAACGTTACTAATATTACTAACGTTACTAATGTTACTAACGTTAGTACCTATAAAAAAATTAAGAAAATGTTTCTAAATTGTATTTTTGCAGAAACTAGTCTAAAATCGACCACCAGGAAGTATTTAATGTTCTTACCCGCACTTTTTATAATTTTCATTTCTATTATCACTTCCACTTTTTTATTTTCATTACCGTTTCTACTTTCACTTTTTCTAATTCTCATTCGCACTTCCATTCCCACTTCCACTCTTCCTAATTTTCATTTCCACTTTCACTTTTTTATTTTCATTACCACTTCCACTTTTTCTAATTTTTATTCCCACTTCCCTTTTTCTAATTTTCATTCCCACTTCTACTCCCATTTTTTTCACTTCTAATTTTCATTAGCTGTTGCCATTTCGACTAAAACTCTTTCTAATTTCCATTTACACAACCATTTCCACTTTTTTTAATTACCATGGATGGAAATTAGAAAAAGTGAAAGTAATAATGAAAATTTTAAAAATTAGGAATAGAAGTGGGAGTGAAAATATAAAAAAGTTGTAATGAAAATAAAAAAGTGGAAGATGAAATGGGAATGAAAATTGGAACAAGTGGAAGTGAAAGTGTGAATGAGAATTAGAAAAAGTGGTAGTTGCAATGAATATAAAAAACTGGAAGTGGAAATAGGAATGGGAATGAAAATTAGAAAAAGTGGAAGTGGCAATGAATATAAAAAAGTGGAAATGGTAATGAAAATTAGAAAATGTGTAAGTGAAGTGGGAATGAGAATTAGAAAGAGTAGAAGTGAGAATGGAAGTGCGAATGAGAATTAGAAAAAGTATAAGTGGAAATGGGAATGAAAATTATAAGAAGTTTAAATGAAAGTGAAAGTGGTAATGGGAAAGTAGTGGCAAAGTTTCTGTGAAAATATATTTTAGAAACTCTTAATTTTTTTATAGGTACTAAAGTTAGTAACATTAGTAACGTTAATTTTTTCACCTGGGATTGTCCCACTCGACTTTTTTTCGATTCACATATTATACTGGAAATTAAATTTTTAGAACGAGATTTTATAAAATTTCCTGACAATTCCAGGTTCTCCATGACTGAAAAGAATTCCATGACAATTCCAGGTTTTCAAGGTTTTTCAGGACCGTGGCAACCCTGTTTTACTTCTTTCATATTTACATGGATAGAAATACAGCAAAAATTCTGTGCAAAATGTTATACGGATAATCTGATTATCGTTTTTGTTTAAATAATTTGTTTAGAAAATTTCTTTTCTTCATTTTTTTTAAATAAAAGTTTTTTGTCCACTATCATTATTCACTTAATCCATAGAAAAGCAAAGTTAAATGCATTTTATTTTGATAAATTAAAAAAAAGAACAAAAATTGTTTTTAAACAAATTATTTAAATGAAAAGAATTGTGACTACTTTAAATAATTTTGAAAAATATTCTTATTATTTCCAGGTATTTAAAAAAAACTTAAAAAAAATGGGTTCATACTAGGCAAATTTGGGACGCGAAATTGATTTCAACGGTAAAAAATACCTAGGAAACCACTTCCATGTAAAGAAAAACCTACCTGCGTTACTTTAACAAGAAATAGTTATTTTCGTATCAATGGCGCAAAAGAGGTGATTGTTGTGAAGGCGAGATTGGGCAACTGAGGGGACCCGATGCACCCTTGGGTTCCCCTCTGGTGCTTCGGGTCGCCGGGGTTGTCCCAATCTCGCCTGAGCCACAATTACCATTTGCGTCCTTTGGTGCGAACATGATTTTTTGTCCCACTTGCATGGAAAGTGTGGCATTGAGGGCACTAGCGGCTAATTGCTCATTAAAGTAAAAAATTAAATTATTTGAAAATATCTGATGGCACTTTAAGGTCAGCATACTATTAAAATTTTGGAAATTAAAACAAAACAATCCTATGAATATAGTATTTATTTATATAGAACATAATATTTAGTATTTAATAAAGAAAGTCGAAAAAAGTCGAAAGTGGCGCATTTTACTACATATGTGACGCTCCGCGACAAAAGGGACCTTAGCTCACAAAACAGAATTTTACAAGAAAGGCGTTTAAAGTCGAGCGTTCTGATTGGCTGAGACGCGCCAGCGAAATTCAGCCTCACTACCTTACTACTACATCGTTCCTATAGCTCACGGATCTGACAACTATACTAGTAGCAGTGGTGGTGGGGATGGTTTCCGTGGTCCGTGGTAGAACGCAATTGACATGGTCATGTCTAAAGCTTTATTACAAAAAAAGTAATTAAAAAAACACAATTTATAACTTTTGCATATGAGAGAGCAACTTAAATACTACCGATTCGTATATAAGACTGAAAATTACTTTTTTGGGAGCTAAGGTCCCTTTTGTTGCGGAGCGTCACATATATTTAATAACGAATAAAATAAAAGATAATGATCTATTGTATTATTCTGCGTTATTTTGTTCACTTTTTATAGAAGGAAAAAAAGAAATTAATTAAGTGTCCGAAATGACATACTTTCCGTGTAGATAGGACAAAAAATTTTTTTCGGGGTTTTAAAACTTTGAAGAAAGCGACGTTGCTGTAATATGTTACATTAAGCTACCCGGGGGAAGGAAGGCGTCAAAAAGTGCTAAAATAAGGGCTACGTATAGTTTACGGATGACCCGTTATATTTATTTAGTAACCAATTGTTTCGAATACCTTTTTTTAATATTATACAAGCTTGCAGTAAGCTTTTTGCAAGTTTGCTGCAAGCTTGCATAACATTCTTGACACAAGAGAACATTTTCTTGCTTGCACAAAATTTGCTACATGTTTGTATTGCAATCTTGCACATCTTGCACGACAAACGTCCTGCAAGTTTTCGTGCTGATTGAGTGCTTTGTACGAAATAATCCAGGCCCAAAATACCTATTAAAAAAATTACATGAAAAAAAGATTAACCTGAAACAGCGATATGTTTCACTATAATAGCAAACATTTTAATATTGTTTTAGTTAAATCTTTCACTATTCTAATAAAACTTTCCACTGTTTCAAGTAAATCTTTTTTCCATGTCTTTTATATTAATTATAACTAAGACAATGGAAAATCAAAATAAAAAACAAGTTTTTTTTGAAAGAAAAATAATTTTTTTATTTTATTATATAAAGTGAACTATGACGTTGAAAACGATTATAACATGAATAAATTTTTAATCAAGAAATCCTAAAAATTTACTACAAAACAAAATTTTCTAATGAAAGAATTATTTTAAGACATAAAAAAGGTAAAGTATAGATAATAAAGCTTAAAAGGATGTAAAAAGGCTATAACAAAACTTGTAATTTTTTTGAATGAAGAATATTTGTTATTTAAAGATCTATATATACAAAGACTATAGTTTATGCACATATAATTTGGCTTAATGGATATACTTCATTTTTATATTCGAATAGTTAGTTTAACATCTCCTATATTTGTAAACAAAGCTATTTTCGTGAATTTTTTAAACAGATTTAAAATATACTCTATATTGGGATCTGACATTCGTACACATGCCATCTGGTGTTGAAAAATGTAACTAGTTTTGGATAACTGTTTGTGTCACTTGCAATTGTAGTTCCGCTGTCATTGTTAATTATTTTATCATTATGAATGAAGTTACATTTTTACCGCGTGAGGAATCTTCCTGCAGAATTAAGTGTTCTGTGAGAGGCTGTGGCAGTAATGTAGCGAAAAATTTAAGCGTAATTTTCCATAAATTTCCGAAACCAAAACCAAAATTACACGATTTACACCACACTTTATAATGTGCCCGGCTTGCAAAACGCGTTCACCTTCAATAAATTTTCGTTGAGCAGGATTTGTACCTGCCCATGTGCAAATACTGTCCATAGAAATGAACATTTTCTGCATTCCATGTTATTCCCATGTAAATTCACTAAAAGTGTTACCCAATTTACGCCATATTGCTTTAGGCCCCGCCCCCATGTCAGATCCCAATACTCAATAGACACACTGTAGAAGTACATAAAAAAGTTTTTTATTTATAAATCAAATAAAATCATCATTACATTATTTAATGTTTTATATAGATTTATAAATAGTAGTTAAAAAAAAGTCACAAAAGAGGTGTCTGCGCTGTGGATAAAATTTTTGAAACGGATAATCGGAAACAAAAAAATTGAACTACATTAGATTGATTATTTTAATCACTATAGCGCATATTATACGATTTTTGATTTTTAAAAAATTGACAAAATGGCGAATATTTTTTGAAAAAACTAAATAAAACCTCAACTTAATGTTCGAAAAATAACAGTTAGAATGCTCCGATTTTTATAAAAAAAATTTTGTATGATACTTCTACATGTGTATACTTTTATAAAATGAAATAAAAAATAGAATTTTTGAGAAAGTATTATCTAAAATTTGTATTAAGTGTTATATGAATGATATACTAAAAAATTGATGCCTATATTTAAAAAACTCTGATGCTTCTATAAAATAATTATTTTATTAAATAACTTTCAAACTCAAATTCGCAGGTCGATGGAGTAAATTATTGCTGTCCTTAATATTAAAACAATTTTTTTAATGTGTACATTAATATTATATTAATACTATATTAATATTTTGTAACGTCGGTGAAGTTTATAAAGTGAAAGATGATCGATTGGGACAATAATAGATATTTTTGAAATGTAAAACAATAAAACTTTCAGTCTACAATTTTTTTTTCTAAAGCCTTATTAAGAATAATTAGGTACAAAAATCTTTATAGTCAAAAAATTATTATAATTTATATAAAAAAAGTTTTTCTAAAATTATTAATAATAAACTTTGTGAACTTCACCGACGTTTTTTGAAATAATTTACTATGTCAAGATTGTAAAAGTATTTAACTTTATAACACTTTTTGTGTGAATAAATGATTGAAAAAAATTTTCTGTTTATTTCTATTAACATATGGCTAAACTTTTTAACTTTTCGTAGTATAGTGTTTTCTTCTGAAAGATGATTGGTTGGTATTAGAATACGAAATTTAAGATTCCTATACATAGCGAGCTTTCCGTCCTTTTTTTAACCGCAAAAATTGCACAATCTCTTAGAACTTTTCTGAAAAAAGATATAAAAAGTAATGAAAGAGAATTTAAAATATACATTTAAGAAAATAACGTTTTTCTGTTTAAATTCTTCACATTCCGTAAATAATTGGAATAAAATAAATAATAATAAAGTAATTTAAATTTCAACTAATAAAATAGGGGAGATGTATGCAGGTTGAGACGGGGGGTTTTTTTGGGGAAATTTTTAAACTATAAAAAATTAACAAAAAGTTTTACTTGCCGTTCAAAAAGTATTGACCAGAGCATCAATATTGCCTGAGAAAATAGTAATTTTTTTTAGATAAAAAATTAAATACAATATCAACTGTCTCTACCTGCATACATCTCCCATATTATTACAGACTAATATAGAATTTACTGGAGATTAGTAAAAAAGCATTATTTACAAATATTGTAACAAATGATACTTATCTCTTTTGTAGTCTGGAGGGATTCAGTCCCTGGATTATGAAGTTTTATAAAAGTATGCGCTTTAATTTTAATTTTTTTTAATGCAAAAGAATCCAATAATTTATTAAATATTTTAATAACTTGAACATTTATACAAAATTTTATTATCCAAATATTGAACTGCTTATTCCTCCAGTAGATATAATATTTTATGAGTTTGTATATATATATTAAGGTGTTGATACTCCTTTGCGAAACTTCTCGATCCTGAAACATATTTCCCAAACCCACCCCTGTGCAGGGTTGCCAGATGGTGATCTGGCAACCCTGCACAGGAGTTGTAATGTCTAACAGTCATGCTCATTCAGGCTTTATAGCCTTTATAGTCACACTCTCACGTAATAACAACATTAGTAAAACGCACTAACATCGCATGAAATTTTCGCTAAATGTAAAATACACACATACTCTTAGAATTTGTCATATGAAGAGTAGAATGACAAAAGGAGTCAAGCGCCAGTTGACAGTTTTTACAGGAAGTGAAAAAAACATATTTAAAAATCCCGCAGGTCATTTAAAAAGAAATTAAGAAAACTGTTTCGAGGTAGTATTATGTCTTAATTAATAACAAACAATTTGCTCCAATATTACTATCACATATTAACGAAAAAAAATGTGGTGCTTTAAGGTTAAATCGACTGCACATATTTTCTTTGAACATTAATTGTAAAAAAAATAAAATTTAAAAAAAAAATTTAAAATAATTTTTTTCTATTGGAATGACGAATTGAATGAAAAAAATTTGCTTAAGAAAATTTGTTAGATTATTAAAAAAAATATGAATTAAGTATTTTCTTCGCAATCAAGTAATATCTGATTTTTGAATTTAATTATTAGCAATTATTGTAATTCTAAAAATAGTTAAAAATAAATTTTAAAAAATGCTATTAAAATTATATAAAATAAAATCAATATTTTAGTTTTAATATTATTATTGTTTTGATTCTTTTTTTATATATTTACATTTTGTTAAAAGCAATGTTTTTAACCTTATAAAATTATTCATAATATTGTTGACTTACCACTTTCTTTTGTTTTTCAACCGAATTGTAATCAAGGTTTGAGGCTATTTTATGATTTTAATATTACTCATTAAAAACTGATTTCAAAACCTAATAAAAAAGAAAATCTTTTTACAGAAATGTGTAAATGAATTTACTTGATTTTTTAATGAAAAAACCTCAATTTCGAAAAATTGGCGCTTGACCCATTTTGTCATTCTACCGTCATATTTTAAAGAAGAAGTACAAGTCTGCCTCATGTCATGTCGGTTAAATGACAAATCTGTTTAATGAATTTTGGTTCTACGTCAATTGAGCAATATTTTAATAAAAGGGGAATATGCGCCTTATAGAGTAATTTTGAGTGATTTCCCTATCAAGAATTTTAATTTATTTATTTCTTTAATTTTGTATGAGAGAAAAGAACCGTATTTTTACTTGAAAACAAAGTATTACATTAAACCATAAATCACGACATACCATAAAATGTTAATATTACATAGCTTATAAGTTTAAAATTGATATTAATTATATTTAAGATACTTTAGACTTTGTTTTCAAAGTAAACTTCAACCATCAAGCTAAGTTTGCTTTTCCTTGTGTCCTTTCATTGATACTAAAAAATGCATACGCTCGGTGTACATTAAAGGGTCTACTACATTTAAATGCGCCAGAAAAAATCTATTTTCTTAATTTTTCCGACAGGTTTAAATTAAAAATATTGATACATAAGGTGTTACACTTAACAGACACACTCTAGAAAATATAAAAAAATATTTTTAATATTTTTTTGATTTTTTACATATAGAAATGGTATGTGAAAAAAATAAAAAAAAGAGAGCACATATCATGCGATTTTTAGAAATTGACAAACATTTTTCGAAAAAACAAAAAAAAGATAAAATCAAAATTTTAAAAAATTATTGATATGCGCTATAACTGTAGTTAGCAGATTAGCATGCTCGAGTTCTAAAATAAAATTCGAAAAAATATCAGTTTTTGGAAAATTCTAAGTGTAGTAGACCCCTCTTGCACATTATACAAAAAATTTTTATTTAACCTGATCTAATCCGCAACGATCATTCTGGTGACGAATTAAATAATTCATACTCAAATAACGTGTACAGTTACCGACAACCTGGACATTTTTTCAAATTTAAATGACATTTTATTTGAATTTATTAAAGATTTAGTTATAAAATTCATTTCAAATGAAAGATTTGTATAGTACATAAGTTTAAAATTAAAAAACACTTTGACAGGAGTTTATAATATTAATTTAAAAATTTATGGTATGAAAATAACGAACGACACTGTTTAATAAAATAAAAAGATATTTAAACTACTATTTAAGTTACGTGATATTTATTAATGTATTATCTCAAATTTAATGCACAAAAAAGTTGCTTTTAAAATATAATTATTTAACAATTTCTTCATATTTTAAAAATTTGTAATCAATGAAGAGAATTTTTTGGAGATTAGTTTTCTAAAAAGTAAAATATTGAGAAAAATATAAACATATAAAATGTTGTGTCAACTGTATCAGTTTCTGAATATTGTATATTAATTACTTTACTAGTGATATTTCATTCAATATTATTGTTGTTATAGTTATTATCGTTTTCAATAGCAGGTGTCGTTGACTGTCAGGGTGTCGGTCGCTGTACCTTTCAGCCTAATATATTAATAACTCATTTATGTATGGGAACATCAATAATGAACTTTGCTCAAGTAATAGTCTGTAGAAAAAATGGTGCTAAAGTAGGCACAGTGTGTAAGATTCGAAAAAGGAGGTTCAGAAAGATGTAAATTAATAAACCGTATTTTATGGATGTTGCCATAATTCAATTTCTTGACACACATACAGAGGCACACTAGGGGTGTTCAAAACCTAATGAACAAAGAAGTCAAAATATTAAGTTTATATAATATGTATATTAGGCTTTTAACTTTTCTAAACTCGATTATTATGAAGATAAGTGTCAAAATCTTGAAAAAAGATAAAGTTTATACTAAATCATCTGTTATAATATGTTTTTACCGTTTACAGCAAAAGAGTGTAAAAAGTGAGGTTTGTAAAAAAAAGATTAAAAAGTGGAAGATTTAAATACATATAAAATATATGTTTAATAAGATTTACTGTTAAAATGTTAATAATTTAGATGTTAAAGAATTAATATATAATAAAAGTAAAATCATTTTTCATACTCTTAATTTTTTAAATATAAAATTTTATTTTACTCAAAAAGGAACCGTTTTAAGGGTTCTTTAATTCCAAATTAAAAAAACACCCCTAAGGCATATATATATATATATATATATTTAGTCAGTTTCCCAACAATTGCTTAGGTGGACAGCAACAATTCCTTTTTTCGCTTCTATTATTATCCCTGGCGCTAAAACATCGTGGAAGGACACAAAACGTTTGTTAATTGTTGGAAGTAAAAATCGCATGTATTCTGTATTATATGCCCCCCCTAGGTCTTGAAATTCTTCACCTATAAAATCAGAAATTGTTTCATCTTCATGCTGAAATGATATTATATTCTTTATGATCATAAATTTTTTGTCGCGACAGTAAGCTATATGATCACAATATTTACGCCGAACGTCTGACTCAACCGCATATTTTACTCCGTGTACATTTGCCTTCTCAAAAAAATAACCTGATTATTTTCCTCCATTTCTAAAGCAGCATTTGCTAAAACTTGAATTTCTTCGGGGTTTGCAGGACGCATTCGTCGTCTTCCTTCGCCAACAAAATAATGCCCTTCTGGCATGTCATCAGGTACATGTACAGTTTTTTTTTCTAAAAGATCTTCTATTATATTCCGTGTTGTCTGACAAATGTTTTCTTCTTCAGCGGTACGCAAGATAAACTTTTTCATGAAGAAGCGAGTCACAATTTGTTCAGCTCTGTGATTTGGACTTGTGACCGATTCCGCAATTGGCCTATTCATCGATTCGAACGGTAGAGTTGAAAACACCCACGCAGGACCCCAATCTTCTGTTGACGTACCGGAATGATTATTAAGGTGAACATTATACCGCATGCTTACCTCGCCGTAGTGCTCTTCAGTTTCGTTCACAAATTCTTCTAAGTTAGTTTTCGCTTTAGCCAAGTCCTCATTCGTAATAGATGCATTATTCAAAATGAATATTGCTTCACAATACTTAGCTTGATGGCTGAAATACGGTTCAGGTAAGACACCATCAAGACAAGGAAGCATATAATATAAAAGATAATTACGCCACTCGGATGCTTTCCACGATTTCGATGTCTCTAGTTTACGCGGCTTCCTTGCAATTCTTGAGGGTGTCTTAATTTTTGTCAAAATAGCATTAATAGCATTCCTATTTTCGCGATGCCCTATGTACCAAGCTTGTCCTACATCTGTCATGTGTTTTTCATTGAATCTTTTAGCGTTTCCTAAATAATCTTTGTGTGCAATATCAACGACTTGACCCTTTATAAGGTCGAATCTTCTAAGACTTAACAACCGCGAACAACCAACAACACGTCTAGATTCTACCCCAGTCCTCATTACCATTTGTAAATCATAATCCATTGTTTCCATTGTACGCAAGACTATTGGCTCCGCATTAAAAATCCATCGGTGTTGAACGCTTTTCCCTTTCGCGAAACAGAATGTGCAACCGTATTCCCCGTTATATTGCTTCATTCTTACGACAACTGGTCGAGCAACTGAGTCTGCAGATAAAGTTACAACAGCAAATTTGCTGATTACCTCTCTTTCTGGTGTTGGCCTCCAAGAAATTCCAATATCATGCAGCTCATTTAAATCTACAACAATGGACTCCATTATTTTTCCCATATTTGGTGTTTTCTTCCCAACCCATATTCCAGCCATAAAAATATTTCTCTTCCTCGCATGGGGTGATAACTCATTGAGTTGCAAGAGAAAAGGGTAAGTTGTAGCTTTGGATGATTTCGCAAGTTTTAATCCATCAGTCCATAGTGTGAATGTAAAATTATTGGGGTCGCGCAAAAAAGTTTCAGACATACGTTGATATTCTCGTCCATCATATATATCTTCTATAGCGTCGGGGTCTATTTTCACTCTTGTCTCTCTATAACGCAATGCTTCAGCTGCTTTAGGGGAGTTCAAAAACTCTTTTATTTGTGGAGCTAAACGAACTTGTATAAAAGTTCCTACACATTCTTCATCTTTTTCGGGACCGCAAAGTCCACAATCGCAATCTCTTTCTACTTTTTTACCATCTCCGATAAGTTGATTGCATTCTTCACAGTATAACCGATATACTAAGTTTGCGTCGTCCCTTCCTAGTGTCCTCCATAACGCTTTCTTTGTTGTAGGCAAATTTACACGAAGATATGTCTTTTTTAGTAATTGTAAACGCTGTATAAGCTGTTCGTAGGTATTGTTGTATTTTACGGCGAATGTTAATTCAATTAATAGATGATCGATTGCTTTCAATTCTCCATTATCTTCTAATGGAGCTCGCATACCATTCATACCTGCAAACCCTTGAAACATTGGTCGATCTGGCAGCTCATCTGCTTCATTTTCACTATCGGATGTACTGTCTTCGCTACTTTCTCCAATTTCGTCTTGTACTTCTTCTTCATCGCTACTACTCATGACGCCATGGTCTTCTAATTCTACACTTTCGGATCTACCTATGCTATCGGCTCTATATGTCCCATCAGATCTGTCTACGCTATCAGATATAGCTATTCTATCAAACCTATCTACGCTTTCGGATCCATCTGCCGCATCAGATCTGTCTACACTGTTAGATGTATCTAGTCTATCTACGCTTTCGTATCTATCTAACCCATCAGATCTGTCTAAACTATTAGACATATCCATTCTATCTACGCTATCGGATCCATCTGCCCCATCAGACATGTCTACACTATTAGTTGTATTTAATCTATCTATGCTGTCGGAGCTATCTGACCCATTAGATCTGTCTAAGCTATTAGACATATTCATTCTATCTACGTTTCCGGATCTACCTGCCCCATCAGATCTATCTACGCTTTCAGATCTATCAGTATCTTGTGATACCCGAGGCCTCTTAGCGCTACTTATATGCATGCATTCTTCAACAGACATACTTCCATTCTCTCTCTCACTGTCGCCACTAACATTAGAAAATGTGCGACTTCTAGAAGAACCCGCGTGCGATGTCTCACTTTCCAATTCTCGCTCCATTTTCCCGTTAAATCTGAAAAAAAAAATATATATATATGTGTGTATATAATATAATACATATAAAGAACTGAAATTAATCTGACAATGAGTACTATAATGAAAGATAGTTTTTATTGCGAAATGTAAACAGGGATGGCAACCAAAATTTTTTCGGTTTTGTTATTTCAGTTTCAAGTTTTTTTTAAATATTATGTTTTCCGTACTCAAGTTTAGGTTTTTAATGTAAAAAAAATAATTTTTTTGCTTATCGGCAAAAATAGTAAATGAAACCGATAACTAAAAAAATGAAAATTTTTAAGAAACCGAAAATTCAAACCCGAAACCCTTATTATAAAAATGATTCAAATCCATACAAATGTTTTGATTCATATTATTATCAAAGAGAATCAATCAAAAAACCGAAGCGATAACCAAAAAATCGAAATTTTTTACATTCGAAACTGAAACTTGAATACCGTAACTGTAATGTTTTAAGAAATAACAGAAACCGAAATACCGAAGAAATTTCGGTTGCTATCCTTAAATACAAATATATTAATAGTTTAAAAATGAGGACAAAAAATTTTAACTGGTCAAATAAAGCATTCCTTGATTTAATAAGCTCTCAATTTCAAAAATTTTCCTATAAAATTTTAGGCAACCTGAAAAGCGTTTCATAAAAGGAACAATAAACAAATCACAGAGTTCAAATCTACTTTTTATACAAATATAGCTACTTTTATTACAGTCAAATCTCACTAAATGTTTCGCTCTTCACTTTATTCATGAAACTGAAGTTACCAACGTTGATTCAACGAAAAAAATTAATGTTAAGGACTCTAATTCCCATTAATGGAATTTGATTATTTTCAACCCTCTAAAACATGAAATAAAAAAAATTTATCATTGTTTTGTTCCAGATTTTCCGAAAATTTCGAAACTTCAAGTAATTTTGATATTTCCTCGACTCGGAAGCAATTTTTCACGTTTGATGATTATTTATTTGAATGCTAAAAGCATTTTAAAGAACAGAAAAATTGCTTCCGAGGCTGGGAAAACAATATTTATCATTGTTTTGTTAAAGATTTTTTGAAAATCCCGAAATTTCAAGAAAATTAATATTTCTTCGCCATAGTAGCAATTTTCCGCATTTGATAATTATTTATTTCAATACTAGAAGCCTTTTAAAAACAGAAAAATTGCTTCCACGTCGGGGAAAACAGTGATTTTGATTTTTTTCTCACAGATTTTCCGACAATCCCGAAATTTCAAAAAAAATTATATTTCCCCGACTTGGAAGCAGATTTTCTTTCTTTAATAAGGCTTCTGGCATTGAAATATATAATTATCAAACAAGAGACATTGCTTCGTAGGCGAGGAAAAAGCAATTTACTTGAAATTTCGAGATTTTCGGAAAATCCGTGACAAAAAATTCAAAATCACTGCAAATTGCAAGTCTTGTAGTAATTTTTTCAGCACAGAATTTAAAAATTACTTAAATTTAAAACAAAGAAAATATTTAATTTCTAATAAATATAAATTATAAAAATATAGGAAAATCACAAATTTTAAAAGTTACCAAATTAATTTTAACCTGCCAAAAATGACTAAATTTTGCAATTCGATTAATTTTGAGTACTACAATGATTTCAGCAAGCTGTATATTAATTTTTTGTTGAAATTAAAAAATTTATGTTTCCGTCAAGTTTCAATATTCAATATTATTGAAATCCTAAGTTATATAATATTCAAATATTTAAAAAATTGATGTTGCCATAAAAATTGACAAAATTACATTGCAAGGCATTATTAATGAAAGAAAAATGAAATAGGAATCTTACAACATAAAGGATTAAACATTTAATGACATTTGTGATTGAAGTATTACAGAACATTTTTGTAGATTTGACATAAAGATTCGCGGTAGAGAATCGACGCCAAGTAAAAAAAGATTTTCCGCTTGATTTTTAGGTAGACGTGGAGCTCATACTTCTTTACCGATTCACATAAAACTGACCAAAAATATCAATTATTTCGATATATCGATATATAATCAAAAAAATCTTAATACAATCAAAATTTTTTGAAATTTGCAATTTTTTACGAAAAAAATTGAATTTTTTGATAAGACACACCTGGAGCCTATAATTCTTTACCGATTCGCATGAAACTTATCAATAATATCAATTAGGTTAAAATCTCGATACATAATTGTGGATATTTGAATACACTCAAAAAATTTTTTAATTTTCACTTTTTTATGGTAAAAAATCGATTTTTTGATAATTAGACACGTCTGTAGTGGGACTGCGAATAGCGCTAGTCGCTATGTAGCGCTTTTCGCTATTTAGGGTTACAAACTTACATATTTTTAGTGAAATTTGTTCTAAATGATGTCCAAAATAAAATAACGTTGACAGTTTGTTAAAAACTTAAACTGCAAGATCGTTATCAAAGAGAATATAAACATAACCCTAGTAGATAAGACCTTTGACATAGAATTCATGTCAATTTCCTAAAAGATTTTATCTACGTAGCAAACCAATACGACACGAAGGTGGAAACAATTCTCTAACTTCAAGTTTGCCAACTGTTATTTTACAATAAAATAATTTACAAAAAATTATTTGATTAAACATTAAGATTATTCGAATAAATTTAACCTGAATCCATAATTTGTTACATTCATACTTGCCGCTTTAAAAAGTACTTATAATATAATTTCCATCTTTGAATTTTACCATCAAAACAATTGTGCTAACCTCAATCTGTGAAACTGATACCATTTTTTTGAGTTACTCAGTAACTAAAAATTTTTTGTTAAGTGAATGTACCTTCAAATCGCTACGTAGCGAAATCTTCGTAGCGCTGTTGCTATTCGTTATCCCACTCCTGGAGCCTATAATTCTTTACCGATTCGCATGAAACTTACCAATAATATCAGTTAGGTTAAAATCTCGATATATAATTGTGAATATTATATATATGGGACGTTCCACGTCAACAAGGACAGGCTTCTGCCCAAAAATGGTTTTGACGGATTTCAATGTTCTAGGGATTAAAAAATTCGTAAATTTCTATACTTTCGAATGCCGAGTGGCGTTTTCCAAAATTTTAAATGGCGGCTCCATTATGGCGCATAAATGGCAGTAAGTTTGAAAATTTAAAAATAAATTTGTGAATTAAACGTCTTAAAGAATTCCATTCAATCTAAAACACCTCATACAACAGTTTTTGGGGTCGCTGAATGCAAATATAATGTTAGTTTTCCAAAATTCAAAATGGCGAATTCAAAATGGCGGTAAAAATTTTTAAAATTGATCAAAATGGCTTAAAACTTATTTCTCAGGGGTTTTTTGGGTCGCTTATTATGAATTTAAAGTTATTTTTAATAAATAAGCAAAAATAAAATAAATTTTAAAATGGTGGATCCAAAATGGCGGAGAAATTTTTTTAAAAACGCTCGAAATTAATTGAAACTCTATTCTAGAGGGTTTTCTTGGCCGCTAATTACGAATTTAAAGTTATTTTTAATAAATAAGCAAAAATAAAATAAATTTTAAAATGGTGGATCCAAAATGGCGGACAAATTTTTTTAAAAACGCTCGAAATTAATTGAAACTCTATTCTAGAGGGTTTTCTTGGCCGCTAATTACGAATTTAAAGTTATTTTTAATAAATAAGCAAAAATAAAATAAATTCCAAAATGGCGAATACAAAATGGCGGACAAATTTTTAAAAACGCTCGAAATTAATTGAAATTCTATTCTAAGGGGTTTTCATGGCCGCTGATTACGAATTTAATGTTATTTTTATTAAATAAGCAAAAATAAAATAAATTCCAAAATGGCAGATCCAAAATGGCGGACAAATTTTTTTAAAAACGCTCGAAAATGATTGAAACTCTTTCCTAGGGAGTTTTCCTGGCCGCTGATTACAAATTTAAAGTTATTTTTAATAAATAAGCAAACATAAAATAAATTGCAAAATGGCGGACAAAGATTTTAAAAACGACCAAAAATGATTGAATCTCTATTCTAGGTGGTTTTTCTTGCCGAACGTAAAAATGAAAACAAAGAGAGCCGTACATAGTATTTTATGCATGTACATCTTTCTTTGGAACTTGAAATTTTTAAAAATTAATAATTGTCGAATAGTATTATTAATAATAGAATATAATGAAATTAATTAATAATAAATTATTGATAAACAAAAAAAAATACAAATTTATTTTTCCGGTTATGTATATGAAGTACATCGGGCACAAAGATCCTTTTAGGTATACGTTACTGACAGACACTGCAGAACCTCACTATGCTCTCTACTTTTCCTAGTTTGCAACCGAAGGAAACAGTCTTATCGAACCGGAGCTTGTCGATCTGGCTTCAATTGTAATTTAATGATTTCACATATTAATAATAAAATAATGGTAATTAAATTTTTTTAATAATATTGCCAGTCACAAAGTAAACCTATTGATCCAGTTTTATTCCACAATTAGTCGCTTCTTATATGACCATATATGGACATGTTCTAGAAATCATGTGACTCGGGCGGACCAATCAGCGCGTTGCTGGGTCCTACCACGCCGCGTATCCCCACCACTGTAAAAACTATCCTAGCTCGTTCACATTATTTTGGCTTTAATTTAAACTACAATCAGTCTTTTTCAGGACTACAAGTTAGCATAATTCCAAAATCGTTAATTTAAACTACAATCAGTCGTTTTCAGGACTACCAGTTTGCATAATTCCAAAATCTTCAATTTAAACTACAATCAGTCCTTTTCGGGAATACCGAAAAGTTTTAATTAATCTCAAGCGTTTTTTAAATTTTTGTCCGCCATTTTGGAATTTATTTTATGTTTGCTTATTTATTAAAAATAACTTTAAATTCGTAATCAGCGGCCAGGAAAACTCCCTAGGAAAGAGTTTCAATCATTTTCGTGCGTTTTTAAAAAAATTTGTCCGCCATTTTGGATCTGCCATTTTGGAATTTATTTTATTTTTGCTTATTTAATAAAAATAACATTAAATTCGTAATCAGCGGCCATGAAAACCCCTTAGAATAGAATTTCAATTAATTTCGAGCGTTTTTAAAAATTTGTCCGCCATTTTGTATTCGCCATTTTGGAATTTATTTTATTTTTGCTTATTTATTAAAAATAACTTTAAATTCGTAATTAGCGGCCAAGAAAACCCTCTAGAATAGAGTTTCCATTAATTTCGAGCGTTTTTAAAAAAATTTGTCCGCCATTTTGGATCCACCATTTTAAAATTTATTTTATTTTTGCTTATTTATTAAAAATAACTTTAAATTCATAATAAGCGACCCAAAAAACCCCTGAGAAATAAGTTTTAAGCCATTTTGATCAATTTTAAAAATTTTTACCGCCATTTTGAATTCGCCATTTTGAATTTTGGAAAACTAACATTATATTTGCATTCAGCGACCCCAAAAACTGTTGTATGAGGTGTTTTAGATTGAATGGAATTCTTTAAGACGTTTAATTCACAAATTTATTTTTAAATTTTCAAACTTACTGCCATTTATGCGCCATAATGGAGCCGCCATTTAAAATTTTGAAAAACGCCACTCGGCATTCGAAAGTATAGAAATTTACGAATTTTTTAATCCCTAGAACATTGAAATCCGTCAAAACCATTTTTGGGCAGAAGCCTGTCCTTGTTGACGTGGAACGTCCCATATATAATATATTTATGTGGTTTCATATGTATGACCTTTCGGCCTTTTACATTTCCCTTACATAAAATACACTATTTAAAAAAAAAATACTCTTTAAGTAACTTAAAACCAAATTTACAAAATTTTAACTTTTAATTCGAGTTAATTCCTCGAAAGCCCTTTTGTATCTGCAGACAGCGAGGTTCGGCCTATAACACATTGTTGTCCATATTTTGTGCAAGATATTTCCTCCGGAATTGGTCCACTTATCAACTTCTTCCACCCATTTTCTGTCAATTACTTCTTTATTTTTTTTGCAAGTCCAAATATGTTCAACGTTTTCTGTTACATACCCACAGAGTCTGCAACTTACGTCTTTGAAACCCTTATTCCCTGCCTTCCCTACATTACCACATCTAATACGAGCCCATTGTTCCTTGTCCTTATCACTTAATTCTTTCATTTCCCAGTAATCTTCCCTCCCTATTTTAGTTTTCCATTTCCCATAATCCTTACAATAAGAGGATTTATCAATTTTACACCAACGTTGTTGGATTTCCTGATCAATTTTAACTTAAATATTATTTTTTAAATTGTCATATATCTCTCTCCGGTTTCCTGATTGTGGATATTTTAATATACTCAAAAAATTTTGAAATTTTTAATTCTAATTTTTTTTGTAACTTTGCTATTAAATTTTTATTGTCTTTGACAACATTATATTTATTTAAAAATTAATTTTTTTCATTTTTCCTTTTCTTTCTAACTTATTAAAATCTGGTACGTGGGACCTGATCCGACTATTTAAATCTGAAATTCATAAAAATATAGATCTGATAGAGACATCCCAGTAAAAAATGAAAGATACAAGAACCACCGATTTCGGTTACAAGCTCAATAGCTGGTAAACGAATCAGTGTGAATCTCGGATACAAGCACTTTTCGGTATCCGAAATGCTCATAAGCTTGTAAACGCGGACGACTTTTGTATGGCTTTTAATTAAGAAGAAGCAATCAAATGGATGCAGAAATGATGGAAAATAAAATTAGAAGCAAAAATAAATGATTATTTATTCAAGAAAGGTACATTTAAATAAAAAACAATTATTCTTATTCATTCTAACTTCTGCATTAAAAACATTGTGATAACAGTTTTTTGTTGGTAATTTTACCTTGCTAATTGGAAAATATGGTTTTCTACCTTACCGACATTGGTCATTAATTTTAACGCGGGTTTCTCGATTTTCCAATTTCAAAAGCAATCTAAAATAATCAAAATATTATTAAACATAATAAAGTGCTCGTTTTTAATTTCCTTTCACCCATTTAATTAAATAATTTTGGATTACTTTTGAATTTGGGAAATCGAGAAACCCGCGTTAAATTAATAACCAATGTCGGTAAGGTAGAAAACCATATTTTCTAATTAGCAAGGTAAAATTACCAACAAAAAACTGTTATCACAATGTTTTTAATGCAGAGGTTAGAATGAGTAAGAATAATTTTTTTTTCTTAAATTTACCTTTCTTGAATAAATAATCATTTTTTTTGCTTCTAATTTAATTTCCCATCATTTCTGTATCCATTTGATTGCTTCTTCTTAATTAAAAGCCCTACAAAAGTCGTCCGTGTCAGTGCGTTTACAAGCTTATGAGCATTTCGGATACCGAAAAGTGCTTTGTATCCGAGATTCTCACCGATTCGTTTACCAGCTATTGAGCTTGTAACTGGAATCGGCGGTTCTTGTATCTTTTATTTTTTACTGGAATGCTTCTAAGCTGATTCATCACTGAATCATGACATTGAATGATACTTACAAAAAGTTTTGAAATCCCAACAAAAACATCATCGATGCAAAAAGTAACGCCAACCAAAAATTATCTGAACCATTGAAACAATTCGTGAAATGAATGTTTGCCCAGTAAATTATAAGATTATGTTAAGTTTTAATTAATTTCTTTAATATAAATGATTAAATTTAAAAATAGAAAATTAGAGAAATTATAATTTTAAAATATGCATGCTATGTAGAAAAAAAGAATTGTTTTGGTCTAAATATGAATTAGAGTTAATAATTATCAAAATAATTAATTGAAATCAATTTTTTGATTAAGAAAAATTTCTATCGTACGCGCAGTTATGAAAACTTGGCGTGAATTATTTTTAAGTATTAATTAATAATATTCATTATTTAATATTTATATCCTTTAGTAATTTTTCGTTAATCCACTTGCAGTAGTATATGTAAAAAATATTTCTTAATCAAAAAATTGATTTCAATTAATTATTTTGATAATTATTAACTTTAATTCATATTTAGACCAAAACAATTCTTTTTTTCTACATAGTATGCATATTTTAAAATTATAATTTTAGATAATTTTTGCTTGCCGTAATTTTTTGGATCGAAGATTTTTTTGTTGGTAATGTTATGATTCTAGAACAGATAGTTATTAATAATTTCTAGAATAAATCAAGCATTCTGTTCTAGAAATGTCATGTAATATAGTCTTTTAGCACAGTTCTAGAGCAGAAGCGGGACAACATTTTTGGAACATTTGTGACATCTATGTGTTAGAACTGTTATAGAACATTTGTTACAGAATAATTTAAGAACAAATTACTATTTGGTTCTATAATTGCTACATGTTATTGATGCCACAATTGTTCTAGAACAATGTACTTTAATTTTAATAGAACAATTATAGAACGTGTTTGCTGGGTTGACATTTTTGAACTTGACGTACTAGGATTGAAACAAGATGAATACCTCTTTATTAAAGATTATTCCTCAAAATATAGAAGAGAAAAGTCCTCTTGATTCACAAAGTTTACGAACTATTTTGTCAATGAAATGAATCGAACTTGAGAAATTTCTATAATATATTATCATCAACAGTTTCAATGTTAACGTTGAACTTAGAAAATAAAATATAAAAGTTATTTTTATGAAAAATTTTTTATTTTCCACATATGAAAAAGACGTCTTTTAGACATGATAAAGACATATTTATAAACAGACATAGAACCTCCTTTGGACGTACCTCAGACGTATTATTCACGTTCTTAAGGACAAGAATCGCGCCTTTCTATAGTAGACGACATATGTCCTCTCATTTGTCTGACGGTATGAAAATGTCGGCAAATGTATCCGAAAGGTAAAAATAATAAAGAAAAGTCTTAATGAAGTTTTCCCTAAAACTTATATTTTTCATAGAAAAAGTTTATGAAGACTTTTTTACTATGTTCGGCTACCACAAGTTAGCACAACTTTTGATTTCTTAAAATTCCTATTTTTAAATTTTTTCGTTGAAAAATTTTTTTTCTTAATTTTTGGCTAATAAATTTTTTTTTAAAAACGTAGCACAATTCAGCACAACTTTTATATTTTTGAAAAAATAAAATGGCGTTGTCTACTTCTTGGACATAAGGAATACAACACTGATTAAAGAATTCATATTTTCATTTTTTTCCCAGTATTGGTAACAATTTTCGTGAAAATCGTATTAATTAAAGAAATTGTTTATCATATTTGATCCAATATTTTGCATTTCTTTAAAAATTAACTTAGATTCAAAATCACCTACCCCGAAACCTCCTTGAAAGCAATTTTCATTCAAAAGATCAAATTTAAATAAAGTAGTCCGTCATATTTGATCCGCCATATTGGATTTTTGAAATCTAACTTTAGATTCGCAATCAACGACCCCAAACAAAAACCTTACGTGACAAAAAAATAATGTTCAGTTTTATATGCAAATCGGTAGTATTTTGTTGCTCTTTCATATACAAAAGTAAAAATGAACCACAACCACTACTACTAGTCGTGTAAGGTTCTTTTTCTCGTAGAGCGTCAAATATTATTTGAGTCGACATTTAGAATTTTTTAAATTTCATTTCAGATTCGCAACCAATCATGTTATATTGAAACCCAGAAATTTTTTAAACTTAACATTTGTCATATTCAACCCGCCATTTTTATTTTTTAAAAACTTGCTTCAGATTTTTAATCAGCGATTTGAAAAAACCTTGAATAACATGTTTCATTAAAATCCACTAATTTGGTAAATTTAATGTGCGACATTTTGAATTTTTTAAAACAAACTTTCATATTCGTATTCAACGACCCCGAAAACTATGAAATAACAAGTTTTACGAAAATTCAAAGAAATTTTAGTTGGCAATGGCTACCCTTCACCCCCTGTTGCTTAATATAGTATTGGAGAAGACTAGAATAAGTAGGAATAACTCTAGTGATGGGGCTAGTGGTAGTTTGCGCAGTAGACCAAATTAGGTTTCTGCGCATCCGGATGTGTCACTTGCGACGGCAGATCCGTTATACAGTTGGAGAAACAACAAAGCAAAAGACAGAGCTTGTCAAAAAGTTAATTCAAAGAGTGTTCCAATTTTTAAAGAAAAATTGACAACCTGTCAGTAATCTAATTTGGTATACTTCATTGTATTATAAAATGGATTTGCTAACTAAGACCCATCAATTTCAATTTATTAAATTATTCACGTGTCATCTGATTACCAAGCCAAGCAACATAACCTAAATGCATTCACACATGTATGCGCGGAAGTTTCACTTTTCCACTACTGCGCAAACCACGAGTTATTGCTCCTTATTCTAGTCTTCTTGATAGTATTATAGATCTGTATTTATCGATCATCTATAACATATGTAGAATATGTGGGTAAAGCGATTTTTTGACATACAACGTACTTTAAAAGTTATAGTACTAATAAGCTAGTGTGTTCAAGGGCGCGGTTAAGCGTACTTCATCTTTCAAACGCATTTTTCTCGAAACTACGTTTTTCGAACTGGCGTCCATGATATCTCAGAAACCACTTGACCGATTTTGATCAAATTAAGAGGGCATGTTCAGCACATGTGTGGCTATCGCCCGAACTAGGATAATTAAGAAAGGTCAAGTTGTTTTCTTTTTACACGACAAAATAGACACAAAAAATCGTGATTTTTTGAAAAAAAAATTTCATAACCGCATACAAAATTCAATTTTTAATATTTTCAAATAATTCTAATTCCGGCGATAGCTACAGCTCTACATATTAAAATGCTATTTTGCTTTTTGATATTGGATCAGTCAATCAGCCGGAATCGTGGACGCCGATGGACAACTGTCTAACAATCAAAGTTACTTCCTTGTATTATAAGTCCAAAAGATTAAAGTATTTTTACTTGAAATAATTTGTACTGATTGTTGAAAGTCACTGAAAGTCCAGTAAAAATTTTAAAGTTCGATGTTTACATAGTTTTCAAAAATAAAATCGCAAAAAATGGCGAAAATAGGTGCCATCACACTGGGTGACCCCCTTAATAATTCGAAAACGAAATTTTTTAAACTTGTGTAATAAGAGCATTTTAAGAGGTAAAAAACGGGACTTTTATTTTAAAACAATATTACAGTGTTGAATTACTGTATTACAAAAAACAATTTTTTTAGGTAATAAAAAAGGTGTCAAGTTTAAAGAACATTAATAATTCGCTTCTTCTTCTTCTCCTTCTTCTTCTTCTTCTTCTTCTCCTTCTTCTTCTTCTCCTTCTTCTTCTTCTCCTTCTTCTTCTTCTTCCTCTGACATAATTTCAGATTTTTTATTTCCATTTACTCTAAAATTAAAAACAATATGTTTCATTATGCATTAAATATATGTTCAATAGTAAGATACGCTTGTACAAAATTTCTCTTTATACAAATGTTTACACTGAAAGAAAGTATATAACAAAATTTCGTAAATACTTTTCAATTTAGGGAAAAGTGTCAAAATGGAAAAAATTGATATAAAATATATTAAATATCAGTCAAGATTTTGTAGAATTTATATAAATTATGTTAAAGTACGTACTTAAAAGTAAAGAGGTTTGGCGTTAAGTTTATGGAAAATTTATGTATAGATATGTATATTTTTAAGGATGGATGTGAATAGAGATGCACAGTAATTATATGTAAACCAAGTCTATTTCTGGGTCATTAGGCTGAAAATAAGTAATATATATATGTTAAAGTACGTAAATATTTACTAAAATTTGAAATACATTTCTTTAAAGACTGCAAAATTTTTTCTAAAGTCTATTATTTTTTGTATCAATATTTCCCTTTTTTACACCTTTTTCCTAAATTGAAAAATATTTACTAAAATGTCTACTATAATTATTAAAATTTGTTACACATTTTCTTTCAGTGTATATACCATACACAGCACTGTAACTTCAATAAGCACTTAATTAAGGTTGAAGTGCAGTTTCGGAGTATTTATTTCTTATGCACACTGAAGGTTATATTTAAACATAAAAAGTGTCCGCATTAAGTAAATGTCGGTAGGGATAGTGAAATAAATATTTGAATCAAACGTTAAGCGCGAAGCTTAACTAAACATTTAAAGTAATTGCTCGTTAAATGTTTCCCAAGTAGCATGTAATATTACTTACTACAACATTAAGTTTACTAAACTTTAGTTACAAACAATTGCATATTGCGGCCATTTGTATGCTTACGCAAGCTACACTGGGCATAGTAATTGAATACTACGAAGCTTGCACTTCAACCATTATTAAATATTTAGTAAAATTTGCATCTGATAAGAGAACTGTAACTTTTCTACACGGAAAGAAATATCATTCGAATCGCGAATAGGCAAACGGTACGAACAATGCACTCTTACACGTATGTGTAATTTGCTAAATTACGTATACTAAATCCATAGAAAAATCGGAAGAGAAAGTCTATACGATAATATTATAATATTTCTCTCGGTGTATAAAAAGTGAACTTTTTCTTTGATATTTTAAAATAAGAATGGAATTTTGTAGGATTTTTAACCCTTAACTGGCACACTTCCGCGTTCGAACGTAAATGGCACAACGGGTCTGCTGGACTCGATGTATCTGAGGTTACTTGTGATGTGTTTCTTAAAATGTAATTAGTTTTACAGGGACTAACCCATGATCTCGTTTCTTTAATTCTGAAGTATTTTATAAATTATTAATTAAAATCGAAAAATATATTTTCAGAAAAAAGCATATTTCTGTATTAGGGCAGCTGCGCTTTCGATACATGACATTTAAGATGTTTTAGTGAGAACATTTGATTCTAAGAGATTGTTAACTTTTTCCAACTTTAATTTAATATTATTTACCGAATAATAAATTCCTTTTCATTAATTTAATAATTTATTTTAAGTTAGTTAAAAAAAATAGTGAATAAATACGAAAAATTGCGTGTTTTTACTTAAAAATTCATGAATTATTTAAATTTCAATATTATGACTCAAAAATTTAAGATTATACTCTTTATGTATTATTCTTTAAGTAAAAAATTACCACAACAACCGAACTTGCAGAAAAGGTATTCATTTTGCAGAAGAAAATGTGACTTTTTAGGTCTAAATTAAAAATTTTATAGTTACTAATGTATGTAGGGTCAGTTGGGGTAAATAGAAACAGATTTGTTAAGTTTCACCAATAACAAGAGTTCCTTCTTGCAAATATGGGTATCATTAAGTCGCAATAATCAACTGTTTCCATTTAACTCTAAATATTTCAACTTTGCTAAAACTTAGGTGTAAATTGAAACAATTGATTATTTCTCACAAAATTTTAAGAAAGTTAATTTCAAGTATACAAATATTACAGGATACAAAGAAGTACATAAGAAATGGTGTTAGTTATAAAATAATTTAAACTATCAAATAATAATGCATTACTTGAATAATATAAGAAATATTATATAAATTTCTGTTTCTATTTACCCCAAATTTCCGGTTTTTAAGGGCAAATAGAAGCAGTCTATTATTTGCAATTGAATTTTGCAAAATCAAAGTTGATTTTTGTGGTAGTATTAATGAGAGATAATTCTAAATAATTATATGGATTTTTAGTTTATTTTTTTCCAAATGCGAGTCACAATAGTGAAAGGGTGTCTTCATCGATTTTTAATTTCCTATGCAATAGGAAATATCTTTCATTATACTGCTGCTAATTGACAAACGGAAAATGGGATAATAGTTACAACCTGTTGGGTGTGATCTAAGGTTCAAGGTTTAAGGCCATATTTATTTTAAAAAATTTTTAGTTAACTGACATAACTATTGTTTCGATTTGCCCCAACTGACCCCAGATAATTTATTCTTTAGTATCCAATTAGTTTATCAAAAAACTTACAAAATTACTAAGAATATGTCATAATAATATATTAAAATATAAAAAATATTCAAAAGCTACACATTCCATTAATTTGAGCTCGATAAAATGCTTGGGTCTACTTGACCAATGGTACCAGTTAAGAGTTAAAATATATATTTTTCGGTTAGTAAGGACCTTGCATTTATGTAAATAACTTACCCCTCACGTCTGCAGTTCAGAGCTCTATGAACCCAAGATTTAAAATTTTCCTCGAAATGTTCACGATCCACGCCAACTATCCGGTACTGGGGATCCTTCTGAAGTTCTTCGACAACATCTATCAATTATATTATTTAGGAAATTTGTAGTATTAATTTAAAACAGAAGTTAATACTGAGGTAGAAAATGATATATCGTAGTAACAGGCAAAGATATTACAAGCAAAATTACTATGCTGTTACTAGAAAAAAATATATTTCGGGAAATTTTGTAGAATATATTTTTTCAACTTAAAATTCAGGTTTAAAAATTTTTAATTTTATTACAAAATTTATTTCTGAGTATATTAAACAAATTTTTAAGGGTAGTCACGTAGAAGAAATTAGAAGAATAGACTTTAACCAATTAGTCTACTGCAGCTGACTTTCTCAACTGGCAAAATCCAAAATTAAGTAATTAAAAATTATCCATAGTAAATTCTGATTTACTAATTTTGAAAGTGTCGCTCACATAGGTCGGTCAAATGACGTTTCGGTTACTTGTTACGTCGTTTGAGTGACCATTAGGTAACATGTGATTCGGTTATTTCTCAGTTAAGAAGTATTTATACATCCCATATTTATTATTATTATTATTGGTGTTTTTAAAAATATACGGTAATAATAAACACTTGTAACAAATTTCACAAATTTAAGGTACTATGGAAGCATCAATAAACAACTTTGTGCTTCTATGTTTTATATAGCCGATTTTTTATGATTTTAAAAGAGGGGACACAATAACAAATAAAACATTTCATATTACTTTTGTACATGGAGAAACTTTGAGTATCACTCTTTGTTTAACTCATATGTATTTTTAGTACATTGACCATTAAAGTAGGGAAAAAACGAGAAAAAGACGAAATTTCTTATTTAATAGAAGTCTCTTTAACATTATATGACCTCTTTTTTCAATATTTAGTTGTCAAGTTAAGAAAAAATTGGACGTTGACAGTGTCGTAACTAAACAGGGTTAGCTGAAGTTCCGACTTAATCGCAACAATTATTACTTAACTTTTAATTGAATCAGATAATATTAATGAGGCTTTACTGTAGGTTATTTTTCTTTTTTTTGTGTTTACAATTTCACAATCCGGTTAGGTTATACATCGAAAATCCTTTTTTTATGAAGTTAGGGGCGCTTGAAACATACAGTACTCTCCTCAGCACATGTGAGCTTGTCCATGAAATCCCCCCCAAAAAAAATATATCATGTCATGTACATCTCTTATCCAAGCTTATAATTCTTTTAATTATTGAGAATCGGTTTCAAATGAACACTATGTTTTTTTTCGTAAACTTGAAGTGTAATTGTGTTACTTCGTGTCAGTAAATGTGAAGTTAGGTGCGATACAATATTTATACGACAAAGTTATTAATCAAAACAAGACAGCGGAAACACCAAGTCGAAGGAACAAGTTCTTATCAGATCACGGAAATTAAGCAACGTTGGATGCGGTTAGTACTTGAATGGGTGACCACTTGCATTGACATTCGACGAAATGTTTTTTCGTGAAATTTAATTTTCGATCCAATGCCAAATTTTAGTAGTTAGAGTAAGAAAAATTGATATCGTTGCAGTTTTTCCCCACTTTAGTAGTCAATTTACTACACAAAGTTTCTCCGTGTACCCTTTAACGCCTGAATTTTTTAAGGTAACGAAAAATTCAACACCCACTGTATTTAAGGGTTTTCGGTGTCGCTGATTACGAATCCGATATCAGTTTTCCAAAATTCAAAATGGCAGATAACTTTTTGAAAAAATATCGGATTTATATGAAACTCATTCTCATGGGTCGCTGATTATAAATATGATGTCATATTTTCAAAAGTTTAAAATTTCAAAATGTCGGTTCTAATATGGGGAACGATTTAAAAAAAAATTAGCGGATAGGCGATGGCTGTTTAAAAATCTAGGGCCAATTTTTCTGTCATTTGCCTACCTACTTGTAGTTACCGCGATCAACCACGGGGAGGTTACACGGAGAAAAAAACCATGCGTTTTTAGTATGAAGAAGCATACGTTTAATGTGTGAAGCTTTCTCTTATGAATACAGTATGACATTCATAGTATAGTATATAGTATATAGTATAAAAATTGATTATTTAAACAAATATGAGAAATTAAAACTAATACCGTAATTTTCTATTCGTTTCTTGGGAAAAATATGCAAAATAAAAAAAATTTAGACAAAAGTTATAGATCTTATTTCTTTTTTTTATTTATCACCATCTCACTATCTCAATAATTCAAATTATTATAAATTTTGAGGGAAGCAAGAAAAACCTAAAAAGAGATATAGAGGCTGGCTTCACCAAGAGCCAATCAGGAGGGTTAAATTTAATCCTCTGGCACACAAAACAAGTGGACTAAATTTTGCGTCTGCGCAGAATGTTTGTGTAGGTACATCTGCGACCGTGGTTGCCATAAGACAATTTGAAAAGTTCGCTGGCTTTGACCACGTGGTCGCCTTTTCTAACCTGTCGCTATCGCAACCATGGTCGCAAATGTACACAAACATTATGCGCAGACGCAAAATTTAGTCAACTTGTTTTGTGCGCCAGAGGATTAAATTTAACACTCCTGATTGGCTCTCGGTGTAGCCAGCCTCATACTCTCGATCAGAACTGCGTATGCGTCGTTTAAGAGTTCAGACAAGCTGAAAGTAGACGTGGCTTAATCGTCATTTGTACGACTATCATACCGAAAGAGCATTTAACTCATACAACTAGACTATGTTCGACCGCATACTAAAAACACATGAATTCATACATGAAAGTATGAACCACTTTTACACTAAAAACCTATGGTTTTTCTCTCCGTGTACAGATCACTGATTTCATTTTTTTTTTTTTTGGTTTTTTGTCTTCTTTTGTTTTTTAAATTATTTTTTTCTTCTTTTCATCATCATCGCCCTTTTAAATTTATGAAATTTTTAAAAAACGACATTAGATTCGTAATTAGCGACCCAAAAAATCCCCAAGCTGTCATTTTCAAAAGCTCCGGTCAACTTTTTGAAATTTTGTTCAATCCAATATTTTAAAATTTAAAAAAGTAACATTAGTTTCAAAATCTGAGACCCCAAAAACCCCCGAGTAACGAGTTTTATGCAAATCCCATAATTTTTTTTAAATCGACGGCCATATTGGATCCACCATTTTGAATTTTGAAAATGTAACATTACATTCATAATCAGCGACCCCTAAAACTCCCTAGTAGTCATTTTTGCTAACTTATATTGAATTTCTCTGTATAATTTGCTATGTTTTAAAAATTTTACAAAAACATACTTGTGTTTATATTGTTATAAACAAAAAAATCGTTATTAATTTAAATGTTTTTAAAATTTGACCATACTGTTGAATTTTGCAGGTCAATCTCGTTTACAAAACAGGATTATCTTATTTTTTGATAGAAATATGGATTTTTGAATTCAAAGTAGTTTCGATCGAAACCGCTGGGCGTTAAAGGGTCAAAGTGAGCAAAACTATCAGTATAGATGTAGATAAAAACGAGCTTGTGTGTCCCAGGCACACATGAGGGTGTTTTAAGGACATTCTAGATACACCCTAATTTTTGTATGAATCTAGGACGTCTTTAGGGTATTTTGAAATATACGTTGCTTTGACGGATAATACTTACGTTTGATGTTGTCATAATCCTTATATTTAATTTTAATAAAATCCCGTTTACTGACCCCTAAAGGTCTCCTACTGCCAACAAACTGTATGACAGTATCAGGCCAGTAGCCTGAGGCAATCTTGCGCACTCTACCACTGATAGTAGTTGCAGCTTGTGCATCTTTAAGTGCATCTCTGCATATATTTACTGCAGCATAAAGAACCTAAAAACATTGTAAATATTTTATTGTACAAAAATTTAGAATCACAATTGAGTAACTTTAAAATTAATTTTTTCAAGATAAGAATTAAGTAGCAGCTCACATCACGTACATATTTTCTCAATATCAGTGTGGGATATTCCCATGATCTTTTAACAAAATAAAAATGTATACCTCTTGATGATATTATATTGTCATATTGAGGTATGTTTTTATTTAAGGTAATGTGAGGTGTAATACCGGTTGTAAGGTGTACACGTTTATTTAAAGAATAACTTTCTTTTCTAATTTCTACTTAAAAAACTTTAATCGAGTTTTTCTCAAAACTGCATATTTTCAACTTTGTCACACTCTTATTTTAAATCTTTTCAACCGAGTAACTTCAAATTTGGACAGCATGTTCCTTGCATGTGTACTTCTCGTGTAAAGTATGATTTTTAAAATCTATTAATATTTTTAAGTTACTAACAATGTAAGTTGTCAAATTGTTGTCGAAAAATGAAAAAGCCTGCCAATATTTTTTTTTTAAATAAATATTTCTCATTCTAGTTAACACGATAGCCAGGGCGGGGTTAAAGTTGAGTTTTAAAGAAAAAAATTATTTTATAAAATAGCAAAATTATTTCTACTGAAAATTAGTCTACTGTGCACACAGTACAAATGTACAGGATGGTTACAGAAGCTTACGATATTATAAACATATACATAATATATTAAAAATATATAAATTATATAATATATCATAATTTTTTACATACGCTATTCGATGCCTCGTAGTTTCTTGTAGCCGACTCTTTCTGTTTCAGAGTTTCTCTTATATCAGAAACAGCGTTCAATATTCTATTTTCTTTATCATTTTCCAACTGCTCTATTTTATTTTTCAACTGAATATTTTCAGTTGTGAGTGCGGCATTTTCCACTGTCAATTTATCAAGCTTTTCTTTTAATTGGCTATTAACAGCCTTCAATTTATAGCACTTGTTGCATTTCTGTTTATCATTTTCATAAGGCTTTACAGTTGCAACTACGGTTGTGACAGCAGGTATATTATCTAGTATTTGACGCTAAAAACAAAATCCAATTAAAAAACACATAACAAACAATAATATATATGAAAATATTGTTTAAAAATGTGTTTCTTTTTAAAACTAAAAAATATAGATGAAACCCCAAAAAATTAAAAATCATACTTAAATGTACATTAAATTTTTAAAAAACTTTGTCATACTTGAATATAAATTACAAATGTAATTTTAAGAGTATTTTTGATTCAAATAAATCATCTTTTATGTCATGTGGATAATCTAAATCGTTAAGGTCATGTGAGTGTGCGGTCTGTAAGAATAATTTGTCCGTAACTTTTCTCATAATATGCTGAATGAATTGAGCTAAAATTTTGTACAGGAATTTAAAATAAGATAAAGTATGGTTGTGAATTGAGAAAATGTTGATATATTGTTAAATAAATATATAAAAGGCATCCCTACTAAAAATCCCTGTACAAGATCTTGTACAATTTCCTGTACAGGATCAGCAACTGAACTTGTACAAGTTCTGACCAGTTCCTGTACAGGAAAATGCATACGAATTTGGAACAAGTTCATGTGTGAGATCTTGTGCAAGATCTGGTGCAGGATCTTGTACAAGAAAGATACTTGTACAAGAAAATGTACATACATGATCTTGTACAATTTCATGTATAAGTACTTGTATATGAACACGTCCATGTTCTTGCATATGTTAATTCATGTTTTTCTTTACTAAAAATTAAAAACTTCAAAGGCTGCGCAATAGTTTTTAGCATACATGAGTTACGAATCTTAGTGGTTAAAAATTATCAAAATCTCAAATTTTATTAAAAAAAAAAATTTTACAACTATACATGTGCAAGAAAGTGAACGTGTTCATGTACAAGTACTTATACATGAAATTGTACAAGATCATGTACATTTTCTTGTACTTGTATCTTCCTTGTACAAGATCTTGCACCAGATCTTGTACAAGATCTCACACATGAACTTGTTCCAAATTCGTATGCATTTTCCTGTACAGGAACTGGTCACAACTTGTACAATTTCAGTTGCTGATCCTGTACAGGAAATTGTACAAGATCTTATACAGGGATTTTCAGTAGGGATAAAAATTGTTGGAAAATCCGAAACTCCTAACCCCACATTTTCTAATTATTTTCAAGTGTTCCTTATCATATTTGGAACTCCTTCATAAAATTTCATCTCAATCCATTCAATATTTTACGAGAAAAGTTACAGATAAATTAAGAGGGGGTTCATTTTTTTTTTAAAATGATTTTTGAAATTATATTTTTCAAAATATTCGAATTTTACCATTTCTTTGGAATTTTTCAGTTCACCTAGAAGCTACATATGTAAACTTTAAAATTGTTTTTTGGATTGGATAATTAAGACAAAAATTGCGCTCTCTATCGTACCAACCGTGTTTTAAGTCAAGAAGTGCATCGCCATAAACAAATACTTTTAACTTGTCTATTTTTAAATAATTTTTGCCAAAATTTTTTTTACAAATACTTTAAATATATACAAAAAAATCCCAAAAAGTCTCAAGGTTTAAATTATTTTGTTCCTTTTTAAATAAATTCTTAAAAAACGCTATTTTTAATTCTTCTAAACTAGAATACCCCCTGAACATTACAGACCTAACAGTCACATAACATTAATAAGTCAGGAAAGTTCGTTGGTTAGCCCTTTGAACTTATGTTTTCAAAACAAAATATTATTATTTGGAATAATGTATTTAATAAAATATGTAAAAATTAGTTCATAGAATATTGACAATAATTATGCATATTATGACGTATTGAAAAAAACACCTACATTATCTAAGAAAGCAGCGTAACTGCTAGCATCAGCTGTTTTAACTTCTTTTTCCTTAATAACTTTTTGGAGATCCTGCAAAAGAAATTGTAATTAATACTGACTCAAAAATGAGATTGGCAACGCTAACGACTTAGTACATATGCTTAACAAATAGTTCGAAAAGTATACGCTGACCATCAACCGGGGATATTATAAGACAAAAACCCGAGAAAAAATAAAAAGTAAATTCGAGATCAATTTTTGATCTACAAAAGTATAAAAAGTATAGCAAAATGAGATTTTCCCATACTTTAAGTATGGGACTAGTAAAGTATTGTAAAAATATATATAAAGTAAATATGAAGTCGTTTTGAAGTATTTATGAAATATTTATAAACTATGGGTAAAGTATATAATTTTTTATAAAGTAATTATAAAGTATTTACAAAGTATATATAAAGAATTTAAAAAGTATATATTTAGTATTTATGAAGTATCTGAAAAAATTTATGAAAAGTACGTAAAAAGTATATATCATATAGTTATTAAGTATATATGAAGTCCTTGTTAAGTATACCTAAAGTATTTGTGAAGTATATGAAAAAGTATACGAAAAGTACATAAAAAGTATATATAGCAAACACTTATGAAGTATATATTAAGTCCTTAATAAGTATACCTAAAGTATTTGTGAAGTATATGAAAAAGTACACGAAAAGTATATATAAAATATTATGAAGTATAAATGAAGTACTTGATAAGTATACCTATAAATTATTTGTGAAGTATATGAAAAGTATATAAAAAGTATACATCAAACAGTTATGAAGTATTTATTAAGTTCTTGCTAAGTATACCTAAAGTATTTTTGAAGTATATTAAAAAGTATACGAAAAGTACATAAAAAGTATTTATATCAAACACTTATGAAGTATATATTAAGTCTTTAATAAGTATACCTAAAGTATTTGTGAAGTATATGAAAAAGTATACAAAAAGTATATATAAAATATTATGAAGTATAAATGAAGTCCTTGGTAAGTATACCTATAAATTATTTGTGAAGTATATGAAAAGTATATAAAAAGTATATATCAAACAGTTATGAAGTATTTATTAACTTCTTGCTAAGTATACCTAAAGTATTTTTGAAGTATATGAAAAAGTATACGAAAAGTACATAAAAAGTATATATACATCAAACACTTATGAAGTATATATTAAGTCCTTAATAAGTATATCTAAAGTATTTGTGAAGTATATAAAAAGTACACGAAAAGTATATAAAATATTATGAAGTATAAATGAAATTAGTATACCTAAATTATTTGTGAAGTATATGAAAAGTATATAAAAAGTATATATCAAACAGTTATGAAGTATATAATAAGTCCTTGCTAAGTATACCTAAAGTATGTGTGAAGTATATGAAAAGTATACGAAAAGTACATAAAAGTATATATCAAATATTTATGAAGTATATATAAATTCCTTGTTAAGTATATCTAAAGTATTTGTGAAGTATATGAAAAGTACATTAGAAGTATATATCAAATGGTTTTGAAGTATATATGAAGTCCTTATTAAGTATACCTAAAGTATTTGTGAAGTATATCTGTAAGTCTTTCTGACGTATATAAGGAATCTTTATGAAGTATATGTAAGGAATTTCTGCAATATTTATTGAAGATAATTTTTTAAGTTTTGAATTTTGAAGAGTAAGGATTATGCTATTTTATATAAAAATTGTAAATAACTGACTATTTAATATATTATAAGCTGATTTTTATTTATTAATATTCCTCTCTATCTACGATAATTACAATTTTTATTTAAACGTAAAAGTTACTGTCAAATAATAATTTTCAACAAACAATTATTATTCATATTCTGACAGTGTCGCGGGCTCTATTGCGTAGACGACATTTGGCTCCTTTGGCTTTCCTGCAATTACAAGTTTAAAACAAACTGTAATTAAATCGTTGACATCAATTAAAAGATATTCTTCGTTTTGAGAATTTGTAAATTTGTGAATAAATGATAAACAAGTATTTTGTAACGGAGCAAAGAAGTTATTTGTCGTCTTACACTTTTTAACAATAGCATATAATTTGCAGTTATCATAGCATGCATTACAATTTTTACCACATGAACATGTTGACATTCTGAGGAAACATTGGACCACTCCAATACTTTTAACGCCATTGTATCGATATTTCACACAACATGTTGTGGTTTTAAACTTTGCGTCGTACATTTCTGAAGAATAAACTAGGTTACTTTTCAGAAGTCTGTAAAATACATTTAAATTAGAACCAATGTTAAGTCCAAATGATGTCAAACAATTTCGAAATTTTTCAAATGACTCATTAAACTGTTTACATTTGCCGATAATGGCGATTTTTTCCATCACAAAATATGCTTTTAATCTATGTGTGCCGCTCTTTTCTATTTTTTTGCAAAATTTATAAGCCAAAGAACCTACCTGTAAAACTTTTGATTTTAATTCTGCATGGCACATCAACATATTTGCAGCTGAACATATTTGTAATTCAGCATATTTTGTACCATGAACCATACTTTTCAAAATTCCATTCATACTTTCAAATGCGAAACACGACGTTACCCACAGAGGACCAAAATCTAAAACACCGAGTGCTAAATGACGCAGAGAATGCAAATTTGATGTCATATGGTCTAAGCCATACAAAACTTGGAATTTGCTCACATATTCTTTAAGTGCTCTGTCTGCAAGATCAACCATATCTTTTGAAACGCTTTTTTGACTTAACAAATAAATGGCTAATACAAGAAGTTTATGGTGCGATAAGTATGGTTCTGGCAGAATGTCGTTCAAAATCGGTAAAGAATAATATAGAAGCCATATTTTTAATTCTGAAGCTTTCCAATACTTATGATCTGAAATGTTTCTTGACAGTCTCTTTACAAACGATGGAGGAGTTAAAGATGTTATTCTTTTATCAATAACTTTTATAAACTTTGACAAAGACCAAGATTTTCCATGAAATTTAGAGTGAAACCACAAGAATAAAAGTCGTTTTACAACTCCTAGGAATACACAGTGCATTGCGTCAAGAGTCATCGTTCGAATAAAATCATGAGTTATTTTCGATAATACAGAGGGTCCTTTTACTCCAAATACGGGTTTTTTTTCTTATGAGCCTTTGCAGCGAACTTTTCTGTTTCTGATGACGTCCGTAAGTTCAGTTCATCTTGGTGTGGATATACACGAAGATTTTTTCGCAGTTTTTTGGTTTGGATTTTGCATTTCGGGCAACCGAATTTTGAATTGAATTGCTTCGTATTTAGAAATAAAGATCGCGCAGGTGAATCACAGGTTCCACATATTACAATACCCCTTACTTTCACTTTATTCGTCTTTCCATGAATTGTAAAATTTACACCATTATACAATTTTTGTAGTGACTCTTGAAGAAATTGTAAAAACAGATTAGGAGAAGGTTTTGAAGGACCGAACCATAATCCGGCAAGAATCATATTTTCCTTTTTAATTCGTTCTGCGAATGGTAGCTCATTGATGGTGAAATAAAATGGCCATATGCTAATTTTAGATGACTTGAATAACGGCACACCGTCTGTATTCCACATTAGCGAAATATTGTTAACACTAGACAGAATGTTGCCATTTTTGCTAAGTTTTTTATATATTTTACCGTCATAAATATCTTCCAAGTTATCTTCGTTTTGTTTTTTCCGTGTAAACCTATGACTTAAACTTGCAAAAAAACCGGGTCGTTTGAAAAAGACTTGTAATTGCGTTAAAAGAGGTATTTCGATTAAATAACTTATTCCTTTAAATTTTTTGCATTTAGTACACTTGGATGAACGCGATGGTAGTTTTTTTAAACATTTCGAACAGTAATAATGTCTAACAAGTGGTACTCCAATATTTCTAAAAAATTTTTTAAAAAAATAAAGGGTTTTTTTGCATAAATTTGGTTGTATACAGTGCATTGCAATCACTTCTAGTATGCTTGCTAAACAGGATCCTGTTAATTGATATCTTATCAGAAGAGACAAAATTACGATCATACTTTGCGCAACAGTTAACGGTGCTCCTGGATATAAAAATTTATCGTTTTCATCTTCATCTTCATTTTCGCTGCTGCTGCTGCTGTCATCTTCATTCGAACTACTATTCGTTTCTTCTTCTGATTCGTCACTTTTGACATAATCTCGGTGTTTATTGCAATCACTATTATCATCGCTAGAATCTTCCTTATTTTCTTTATTTGCATGTGTACTTGTGTCTGAGCTGTCAGAGCTACTCTCATCAGTGGATTCGTCACTGCTTCTCGAATTCTCTCTGCTAGAATTCCTCGATTCATGATTTTCAAATTCTTGATCTGCATAAAAATTATTCTAATTATACTTATAAGAATTTTTTTAATTTATAAATTTTTTTAAATAATTTTTTCTGGCTTGCATGACATAGTGAAATTAAAATTGCCAATTGAATTATTGTCTTGTAATAAAAATTACGAAACATAAAAATCTGTGAACAAGAACTATTATAAATAATTTGTTCTGAAAAAGAATTAATAAAATCACGATAATAATTTCTTATAGAAAAAATAAACTATAGTAGACTTTATTCGCAAATTATAAAATTCTGTAATTTTTATTTGAGGACAATTTTATTTCAAAAAGTTTTTATAATTACAAATTTTTACAGAAAAATAAATTTCTTTATTTATTAAATTTATAATTTAATGTAACTATTACAATTTATTTTTTTAAAGAAATTTATAGTGAGAAAAATTATATTTCTCTATACAAATTTATTTTTATAAAAACAAATTATAATTACAATAGTAAATTTCATTAAAAAATTTTTTCAGTATTTTTTTAATTTTAACTTTAAAAAAATAATTTAAACATGTTGTTTTATGTAATTAGTTGTAGGTTCAATTGTAATTTCAATTTGTCATAAATATAAGCAAAGACAAAAATTTTAAGTTTGAAAATGGCTTCATAAAAATTACACATACAAAAATAATTTTTAGTCAATTTTTTATCCGTTTATTTATTTATTTATTATTATTTATGTATTCATAATAAAAAATCCCATTATATTTATCAAATTTGTAATGAAATCAATAACATATGCTCTATATAGTATATAGAAAAGAATATTTTTGAAGTTGAGTGACGTTTTTTACCTGATAAGTCATTACTTGGTGCATTTTCGAAAATGGGATCTTCAGTCTCATCAATATTTTGCTGCAATTTTTTCTTCTTTTTGTAGTCATGAAGAAGGCGATATCGGCTAGGCCGGGAATATTCACTAAATGTACGTCTTTTTTGCATTTTTATATTCCAAAAAACTGTTTAATGTTTTGTTGACAAAACAAATAATAATCGACACATCTTTCTTGTTCGCTTTTTTTCTGCTGGAGCTAAGATCGATGCATCATACAGGGCGAACGTGACGTACAACTAGCGCGCTTATCATTTGTTTTAAAAAAGTGTAATGTCATGCAAACCTACAAAATTTTGTCTCGTTTTGTGGAAAAATACTAAATGTAAAACATACTCAATTCTGCCAGAAAATCGGATAAGGACAATTAAAAAAGGAATTTTTGAAGCAAAGTGGAGAAACAAATATTACCCTGCAAGAATCTTACAAAAAAGTGGTAAGTTAAATGCAAACGTCATTGAATTTCTGAATGCATAATTTTTATATTAACGAATTTTTTTAACTTGAATTTTCCAATTTTTTTAGTTTTTTATTTTTTTAATAATTTTTCACTACTTAAATTTTTTAATTTACATTTGTTAATTTTTATTGTTAATTTTCGAATTAAATTTGAATTTTTAATGAAAATTCGATTCTTATTTCATAACCTAATTTTTTTTATCACATTTTGTCACAGCCTTCTTTTACCTTTATATACATGTATAAATACTTTCAATAATTTAAACTTTTTGATTATGCAATTATTGCAGACAATAAATATAAATAATAAATAGTTGGAAATTTCCTTGTAAAAAAAAATTTTTTTAAAATGTTTTTTAAAAAATGTTTTCAAATTTTTTTTAAAATTTTTTTTTAAATTTAAATTTACAATTAAATAAATAAATAAATAAATAAATTTTTTTCAAAAATTTTTTTAAAATTTTCCATAACAAAATTTTTATTATTAAAAAAAGGTTTATAAATCAAAAACTTCATTTATAAATAATAAAAAAATATAAATATTAAATGTAAATAAAATATAAAACAAAAAAAACAAATTTTTAAATATAAAAAATGCATTATAATAAATAATTAATACAAATTATATATTTTTATATAAATATTAAAACAAAATTTTTTTCTCTTTTTTTTAACAAGTGTATCACATAAAATTTATAAAATACATATTTTGAATAAAAAGAAATTACATGTAATTTAAAAACTATCTAATTTAATTTAATTTCCACTGAATTTAATTTTCTAAATAAATAAATAAAATTTTTAGAAGACAAAAAGTGGCTTGAATCGTTGACAGTGGCTACAGATGGAACTCTAAGCATTGAAGTTAGCTCGATTAAAAACAATGCTGCAAGAATGGAAGAGAGAAAAAAAGTAGTCGACATGGAAAAATAAAATGATAAGAATAAAAGGTCTGTTGAAGAGGATTTGGAAAGGGAGTTAATTCAACAATCATCGATTTTTGAAAATTATGGGGAATCATCCATGTGTAATATGGACACTCGTTTACTGTCTCCCTCTAATAATTTGGACGAATCTGAGGAGGATTCCAGTACTGAACCTCCTAATTCTGAAATCAATGCTGAAGATTTTGGTTCACAACAAAACCTCAAGAAAGGTTCACCAACAAAACCAGACAACGGCCCGGATTCAAATGCTCCAAGTGGTTCGCATTTCAATGACAGTTTTGCTTCTCAACAGGATGACGAAGAAGGTTTAATATCAAAATAATATAATTTTTAATTTACCTATAACTTATTTTATTTTTAACAATTTTCCAAATCTTTCAGTCACTATTGAAAATATACGTTTTTTGGAGGGGATTTTGAGATGGTCAAAAGATAAATTCAAAGAACAAACTCGTCAAGACTATGACAGTATCACTGGACAGCCCTCAAGTTCTCAGGTTTATATGTCTTATCATTTTTATTTTCATATTTATAAAATAATTTATTTGTCATGTACAAAATAAACATATAATTATATTTTTTTTATTAGGTACCGGTTATGGAAGAAAACCCAAGAAATAAAGTCCTTGGAACGTATCGAATTAAAGGACTTGGAAAGGTATACATAATATTTGTAATTATTAAAACTTTTTAAACCTTTTAGAGTATCATCTGAGTGTCTAAAAATTTCCTTGGGATTTCAATATTAATATTTACATCATTTAGGAAAAATTTTAAATAAAAATTTTTCTTTTTTAATTCAAAAATTACATTTGACATTTTCCTTTGGACATGAAAAAAAATAATAATAAAACAGCTAATAAATTATACATATTTTATAGGTTGAAATTGCTCCTGACACAAATATTTGGATGGACAAAGTGGAACTCGAATTTATTAAAACAGAATTTCGAAAAAATCCAAAAGAAATGGCACGAAAACTGATGAAAAATTTGCTGGGTGAAAATAACCTAATTAACATGTCGCCAACTGGAAGAGGAGATCATACGGCCATACCTAAACAAGTCCTAGATAATGTTGAATGTGAGTTTTACGAAAGTAGAAAAAAATAGTCTGTCTTACAATAAACATTCAACTCTCTAAAACTGAATCAGTGAAAATATACTGGTTCTCAGTGACCCTCTTCTCAAGATATGAATCAGTGAAATTTCATTGGGAATCAGTGAAAAATGACTGAAGTGTCAGTCATTTTCTACTGATTCGCCAGTTAAAAAATGACTGAAATTTCAGTAACCATTATTGAAAATTCCAGTCATTTTTTAACTGGCCAATCAGTTGAAAATGACTGAAACTTCAGTCATTTTTCACTGATTTCCAATGAAATTTCACTGATTCATATCTTGAGAAGAGGGTCACTGGGAATCAGTCATTTTTCACTGATTTACCAATGAAATTTCACTGATTCAGTTTTAGAGAGAACGTAGATCATAGAATGTCACATACATTCACATATTTTAATATTTTTAAATTTTGTTATTAATTTTGATTTTTTCAAAAATTCAATTTCAAAATTTAATTACTTTTAATTTATCTATTCCAAAGTTTAAACATTAGTTATTCAATTTTTCTAAATTTTAATTTTATAATTTATGGAAAAATCGAAAAAATCACTTACATTTAAATTTTCTTCTTCAGTTCACTTTCTAGTCTCCTATTTTCGAAAAATATTTCACCTTTTCCCACTTTTTTTTACAAAATGCATTGTAATTCCTGATTAATTTCTATTGAAAACCAGTTAAACTGTGACACATCTTCTGATTTTGCCCTAATTTTGATAGTTATTTTCGTATTTGTAAATTTTTAAAATTAAAATTGAAGAAAGACAGAAAATAAAAAGGGCTATCAAGAGCCAAACAAATCTAAACAGCCTATTGCAGTTTAATGATTTCTAATTGTCTACTTAATTTCAAAATATCTATAAAAATTCTTTATTTTTCAGCATTTGTGAAGGAAAACGTTAAAAAAGGATTCAAAATTAAACATCAAGAATATATTAGAACGTTAACTTTAATGTGCAATACGCTTCGCAATCAACTCAAGGCGAAAAACAAAACTGGAAATGATTCAAACAAAGGAAAACAAACCAAAAAGAAGAGAGGTGCAAAAAACAATGAAAAAGTGGACAAGGAAAAACAGAAAAATGGAAATCGCAAGAAAGCCTCGAATGAAAAAGACGAAAATTCAAGTGCTACTGAAGACGAAAATCAAGAAGAAATTGAAAATACAAGAAAGAAACGAAAACAAGATTTGACTGTGATTGATGAGAATCGGAACGAAGAAATTAAGAAAAAGAAGAAGAAACATGAGCATGAACAAGAAAAAGGTGACGAAAATCTGAAATTGTCAGAAGAAACAAGAAATGAAAACGACGATGTGAACTTTAGTAAAGACAGTGATGAGATCTTAAAACTAAAAGAGGGAATTAACAAAGATCAAAGTAAAGAAGGTAAGAAAAAAAGGAAAAAAAAGAGGAAACAAGGTAACGAAGAGAAAGAAGACGAAGATAGTGCAAAATGGACAGAAGAAAGTATTAGCGGAAATGAAAAAGAGAATTTGAATCCAAGTGAGGAAACTGACGAAATTTTGGAAGTAAAAGATGGAATGGGTGAAGATCGAGATGAGGAAAGTAAGAAGAAAAACAAGAAAAAGAAGAAACAAGTCAATGAAGAGGAAGAATGAGAAAAAACTGAGAAATTTTCAATGAAGCAGCAGTAGAAATGAAGAAAAGGATGAAGTTTCGAATGAAGAGAATAAAGAAAATAAAGAAACAAAGCTACGAAGAGAAAAAAATTGAAAAAAATATCGAATGAGAATGGAATGAATGAAGACGACAAAATGAGAGATAAATAATTAATTTTTTTAATAATTCGTTAATTAATTTAAAATTTAGAAAAAAAATAATTTTCAATATAGTGAAACCTGTGTAAGTGGGACATGTGTAAACCGTCCCAATTAAAGAGGTTTTATTGTATCTACATTTTTACACTTACACTAAAAAAATTTATTTTTAAAGAACGATGTTAATTTTTAATAAAAATTTCATTTTGTTCCGTTTTTAAATTACGCTTACTTAATTTGAAATAAAAATGTTCAAGAAAAATTTTATATTTTTGATTGGCTTTAAATACTTTTAATATACTTTTGCTATATATACCTATAATATGCTATATTTAAATAGTACTTCCAAATTACTATTGATATACTTCAAATATACATTATATATACTTGAGATTGATTATGGAAAAATTTCATATATACAATTAGTAGACTTTATAGATACATTAAAGCATTTAAAAAACGATTCATATATTTTTGCTATACTTTAAATATATTTTGCAAATATTTAGACAGATAGATACTTCCAATTTAATAACAAAATACTCCAAAAATACGTAAAATATACTTTAATAATACTTTTTTTCAAATGTATTTTCAGCATACCTTTTCCATACTTATACTTGCAGTATGGGATGTACTATACTTTAAATACATATATTATAGGCTAGAGGAGTGACAGATGATTAGATGATAGATCTCTCCGATACTAAAATATTTTTACACGGGTATAGCAAATAAACAAAAAAATTTATTTATGGTATACTTCAAATATACTTCAAATATACTTTAGGAATACTTTAAATATACTTCAGAAATACTACAAACATACTTCAAATTTACTTAAATATACTTCAAATGTATTTCAGATATACTTCAAATATACTTTGTATATATACTTCAGCTATTTACTTCAATGATATACTTCAGCTATACTTCAAATTCACTCAAAATATACTTTGTATATACTTCAGCCATACCCCAGCTATTTACTTCAATTATATACTTCAGCTATACTTCAAACATACTTTAACTGAAATTCAGATATACTTCAAATTTACTTCAACTGTACTTCGGATATACTTTAAATATACTTTGTAGCTACTTTAGCCATACTCCAGCTATTTACCCTAATTATATACTTTAGCTATGCTTCAAATATACTTCAAATATACTTTAAATATACTTTGTATATACTTTAGCTATACTCCATCCATTTACTTGAATTATATACTTCAGCTATACTTCAGATATATTTGATATATACTTTAGATTTACTTTAAATATACTTAAGATATATTTTAGATATATTTTAGATATACTTCAGATATACTTCAGATAAACTTATCTACATATACTTTGAGTATGGGATAGTCTCATTACATATACTTTACATATACTATATGATAGATCACTTATAGACTTTTTGCCATACGTTTTACTAGATCTCTCTAATACTAAATTATTTTTACACGGGAAATCGCAATTATAGTTTATGCTACAAACTATCACGTTCTAAAAATAATTTTAAAAAAGTTGCGTAAAAATTATTATCATTATCATTATTATATGAATTTCATTACAATTTGTAAACATTTTTAGGTTAGGAATTATATTTTAAACAAATGTAAAATTAAGACGTATAAGCCTGAGTAAATAATGTTACTTTTCATTTGGGTTATGTTGTACTTTTTGTAAAATCGTGTTAATTAAAAATTGCGTACATAATTTGATATGGATCCGGTATAGTATGTTCTCTAAATATAAATTAATAAGAATTGTATCTAATTCAAATACGAAATATGTTTCATTTAGATTTCATTTAAGCCTTTTCTCCAATATGTTCCTAAATGTTTGCGTTGTGTAACTAACGCGATGGTTCGCAAGCGCAATGACGTCATGAAAGCATTGATAACAATCGCGAACAAAAAAATTTGGTTTATGTTCCTCTTATTTCTCTTTTCCAACTTTACAATTTTTAATGCAAATGTTTTTCGACGGCTTTTAATAATTTTAATTATTTAATATTTATAATTAAAAAATGTAGTATCTTAAAATAATAAACCAATCTTTTTGTTCGCGATTGGTAATAATGTTTTGATGACATCACTTAAATTGAATTTATAAATTAATGTTCTAATTAATTAACTGACAGATGTAGATTAACCCTTTAATGGCCGAGTTTTTTGTCGTTACTTTAGACTTATAATGTATATTAGATTTAATTACTAAAATATTCAGTATGAGAAAAAAATTTTTTTTAACATGTCTCACCCCTTAAAACCACCCCCACGGTACATTACTACCCCAAAAAACTGATATTTAACCAAATTGATGAATTAAATATTTTTCAGCTCTTATCTACTTTTTATTTATTTATAAACATTGCCTGGTTGCTTAAAAATTGAAAAGGATCAATAACCCCTTGAAAACACCCTCAAAGTCAAATAATCATCCCTTGACGGTGAAAGTTTTTGTAAATGATTAAAAAAAATCTATAGATTCTAATTGCTTCTAAATTATAAACAATTATTTGAAAGTTACACAGACATAGATAATAATAATAATAATAAACTCACCCCCTACCCTTGAAGCCCACCCCTAATTCATAACTATTCTCAGTTTGGAACAATCAAAAAAATAATTTTCACTGATTTTCGAAAATATGAAAAAAAAAATTTTCTATGATAACTAAGTATTAATACTGAATATAAACAACCCCTGAAAAACAACCCTTAAGTCAAATAACCACCCCTTAATGATAAATGTTTTTGTGAATAAATGAAAAAAATTATATGGATTCTAAGTGCTTCTGAATTGTAAAAAAGTATTTCAATGTTTCACAGATATGGATAATAATAATAAACTCACCCCCTACCCTTGAAATCCACCCCTAATTCATAAGTTATAAGATACTGAATTCAGTTTTCAACAATCAAAAAAATAATTTTCACTGATTATTATCATATTGAGTAATGCATTGAGTACATACTCAATGCACTCCCCTCCACGATGGCGTAGAGGGGAGTGCATTGGGTAAATGAAAGGGGGGGTACGACGGTAGCAAAGAAGCTCCCATGTGGAACTGCTGTTATAAGGCAATCAGCGCGTCGTTTCGTTTTCTCTGTGTAGCGTTCTCCCACTACCTCACCGATTGAGCCTGGGTCTGTAATTTTCATTTTAATACTAGACTCCTAACAACAGGCACTAAAAGCTACAAAATTAATAGGCAATAATGACACCAGCATTATTTTGCAATTTTAAAAACTGACATCATATTCGTAATTATCGACCCCGAAAACCCCTGAGTAATAAGTTTCAGATGAATCTAATGAAAGTTAGTCATTTCGTCCGCCATATTGGATCCGCCATTTTCAATTTTCTAAATCTGATATCGGATTTGTAATCAGCGACCCCGAAAACCCCCCAAGTGATAAGTTTCACATGAATCTAGTGAATTTTTATATTTCTCGGTCGCCATATTGGATCCGCCATTTTGAATTCTTAAAGACGGACATCGGATGCGTAATCAGCGACCCCGAAAACCCCCGAGTGATAAGTTTCACGCGAATGTAGTAAATTTTTATAATTATCGGTCGCCATTTTGGTTCCGCCATTTTGAATTTTTGAAAACGGACATCGGATTCGTAATCAGCGACCCCGAAAACCCCCGAGTGATAAGTTTCACGCGAATCTAGTAAATTTTTATAATTATCGGTCGCCATTTTGGATCCGCCATTTTGAATTTTCGAAAACGGACATCGGATTCGTAATCAGCGACCCCGAAAACCCCCAAGTAACAATTTTCAAGCGAATTTATTAATTTTTAAAGGTTTTGGTTTTTAGGGGTAGTTTTAGTTATTTTTCTGCACCCTCGGGTTGAATTTTTAATATTAATTTTTTTTACAAAGGTTGCAATATTTTTAAACATATGTTACTATGAAAGCCTGAAAAAAAAATTTCTTCTGAAATTTATACCTGTTTTTTCATTTTTCTCATTTTTCGGGTTTTTTGAAGGGGTGTATTTCAAAGAGGGTAGTTTTTTAAAAAAATACATGTATTTACATTTGTTACTCTATCCCTCCCCTTCAAAATGAGATCTTAGTGGAGTTAATCGATTAAGTTTTAAGAAAGTTATGATTTTTTGAAGTAGGTGGGACGTATGTGTCCCACTGGCCATGAAAGAGTTAAAAGTAATATACATACAATAAATAAATAAATTAAAAAATATGTAATTTCTGCATACTATGATCGGATATTTCCATTTTTCTACTAATTCATACGTAGAATTAATGTTTAAACGCAAACCAGAGAAATACATAAATTTAACGCATGGAGGAATCGAACCTATCGACTATGAACCTAACGCTTTACCAACTATACGCTACGTGACAACGAATGTTAACGTCTTGATGGCATTTAAACTTGCAAAATACCTAACTCAGTAAAGTGCTTAACATCATTTAGTTAAAGTTAAGATATTAAATTATATTATCCAATTGAATGTAATTTATAAAATGTAATTAATTATATGCTTTATGATTATTATCATGAATCGTCACAGATGAATTTTCAGAAAAAATAAAAATATATTTTTATTAAAAACGCGTTTTTCGTTGTTTTAAATCATTGTAAACATTAATTTTTTGGTGATAAAAATATTTGACTTTTGGACTTAAAAAAATTTTGCTAATCGATCATGTGGGCGATCCATGCGTGGCCCCTAAGATGGTCCTCATGGGGGCCATCCCAATCTTTAGCGTTGCTTAACTAACTATTGTATTCATAGCATAACCGAAAAAATACACTTATTTCTTCTTTTCGTAAAAGAATTTGTTTAACTAATTTGTTTAAACAATTAAAGAAAAATATGTCAATTTTAACAAAATCAATACTGCCATTCGAAAGAACGTGGAAAATAAGCAACTTTTCAGTTTACAACTTTTTTTTACCCATCCACAACTTTTTTGCAAAAAATAATTATAAACAATTAGTAAAAAAACTAACTAAACTACTATTGGATTTACAGAAGAAGGGATCCTCTGTTAAATGAGGTGATTTTTTTAATACTGAAGTAGGTTTTAAAATTTCGTCGAAAGGTAAAAATTGATTTAAAAAAAGTGAATAAAAGTTTAAAAAAAAAAGAATGGAAATGTTAAGAATAAAAAACGAGTATATTTTTTAAAAATAAATTAGTCTAAATAATAATTGTTATAAAATTATGTATTTCAATACGTTAATATGTGTTAAATGCATTCTAAATAAAGAAACATTCAAAATTTTTAATTGTTGAATTGTCATTTTTTAAAAATGAAAATTGTTTTACAAAACAGGATAGATTCTAAGAAAACTGTTAAGGCCATGATGAGTTTCCCCTATGTAAGGTATTAATTGGTTACAGCGTAACGGTCATGTCGGGCGATGGTCAGTATCTCGAAGATGGGGCATACAAGATATAGGAAAAACTGACGTGGACATAAAGACACCATTTTAATTTCTGCACGGCAATTGTATAAATAAGTGAATAAAATTTTGACATATATTATCGAATGGATTTTTTCTAATTAAATAATTAAAACATTTTAATAAAAAATGAAATATTTTTTCGATATCAGTTTTGATAGCTTTTTCATAGAAAAATTGCTCAAAAATTTTTAAATTGAAATATTACTGCAGTTTTAAAAAAAGTATGTTATTCAAAACTTACGTTGTTAAATATTTGTTTATGTTTCTTTGCAGCCTGTGTCACTTTTTTTTTGAAATTTTTTCTTGGACGTTGACAACATTCCTTTTTTTCTTCGGACCAATGGACCCCGGAGTATAATTCCTTTTTGGCTGTCTATGTCGATCTCCCTTTCTAACTTCTATTATTATAATTTAAATATAATAAAAATAAAAAACATTGAGAATTATATGGTAAAAAAAATTCTAAAATTTCTGACATACAAATTTCTTATATTAGATTTTGTGTATTAAATCAGATAAGGGCACATGATTATTCCATAAAAATCAATAGTTAATGAGCCAAAAGTTATGAACGTTCAAATGAACGAAATATTTTTTTTAATCTATACATTATTAAAAAGTATGATGTCAATGTAAAATGAAACAGTAAATTAAACAATTACTATTGAATTAATAACTTCTTTTTCTTCCTCATGGAGGAAGCATTGTATACTCTCTAAATCTGAATTAGTTAAAAATAACAAATTACTAGTAGAATCTTACTAATTCAAAAAGCAAAAAGTGAGTCACTAATAATTAGTAAAAACTTACTAATTCAAATAGTTATTTTGGTTTAACTAATTCAATTAGTAACTTTTTAATGCGGCTCCCGGGGGCGCAAATTACTAATTGATTAGTTAAAACTACTAATTGTTTACTAATTCATTAGTCATTATACAATTTTACCGCCAAATCGTAAATAATCAATAAAAATTTATCAACTTATTCATACTAAAATTTTAAATTTGAAAAGTCGAGTTTCAAAGATAAAATTTTTCGCATGTAGTTTCTTCATGATTGTATAAAAAATATTTTATATTACAATGGTTTGTGATGCGATTTTAGCCTGGTCCTAACTTGGGTGCCTAGTTACAACCAGTTTTAATAATAAATAATAAATAATTAAAAAAATTAATTTTAACCACAATTAATACTAACTTTCTAGAAGGAATATCCTGTAAGTTTTAAATTAAAATCTGAGAGTTAAATTAAAATTTGAACCCTACGGGAATCGAACCCCAGACGCATTACCTAAGAGACCTAACGAACGCTTTGACTACCGCGGCTACCGAACCTAATTAGATATTTTTATTTCATTTGTCTATATAAATTTTCACTATATTTTTTTAATTCTATTTTACAAAAAATACTTGAAATCATCCAGAACTTTCACTGTAAGTGTTTTATGTTGCCAAATAATGGATTTAAAACATTATATTGCATTGTTTAATTGTTTAAACAATTTATTGTTATTTATATTAACTTTTTTTGTAGTGCACCTAGAAAGATGCAGTTTTTTCCTAATTTTACAATTTATCAAATCGAATATAAAGATAGATTTGATGTAAAATTATTAATTCAACAATTGTTTAAACAATTTATTGTTGTTATTTATTAACTTTTTTGTAGTGCACCTAGAAAGATGCAGCTTTTTCCTAATTTTACAATTTATCAAGTTTATATTATTCTACTTGATAATTATAAAATTAAGAAAAAACTGCATTTTTCTAGGTGTACTACAAAAAAAGTTAATTAATAACTATTATAACTTTATATTTTATTTGATAAATTGCAAAAATAGGGAAAAAATACTGCATTATTCTAGGGAAATTATAAAAAATGTTAATAAATAGAAACAATTATTTGTTCAAACAATTTAACATAATAGTTGTTGCAAAATTTAATTCTATATTTTATTTATAACCTTTAAATTAATAACTAATAAGAGAAGGTAAAAAATTTATAAAATTGTGCTACTGTCTATGGATATTTAAAAAAGTTATAAATTATGAACAATAAATTGTTTAAACAAATAAAAATTCAACAAAATAATTTTGATATATATTATTTGGCAATATATATAACAATTAAATAAATTAACAAATATAACTATGAAAAATTGTCTTTAAATATTTATTGGAAATTAATAAATAATTAAAACCATATAAATAATTATCAATTAATTATTTAAGTATTATCTGAGATTATTTTACAAATCCAAAATTCAATTACTTTTTTTCATAAAAAATTTTCTAACACTTAACTAGATGTTCTAGCTAAGTCCAAGTTAGGACCAGTCTAGAATATATAAACAGGGGCTGCCAAGGTAGGACCAATGTTGGGCCAACAATCATTTTAGGCATACGTTGGTGATTTCTACACGGGGTTCTGGTGGTTCATTTGATATATTATTTCCGATTTTTTTGAGTAAAGATTTTATTAAAATTTTCACTTTATAGTAATTTATTAATTTACTTAAAGACAGTTTAGATACACATACATAGTTACTTTTGGTGAAATAAAAGTAATAAAAAATTTTAACGGTTAGTTTATATCAAAAAATTTTTTGAAAAATAAATAATTTCAAAAGTAATATTTAAAGCACCAAACAAAATATTTTTAACATAGTACAAGCTATAGTATCACATAATACTTCAAAAAAACAGAACAATAATTTAAAAATAATAAATGCTTTCAAAAGTAGTATTTTAAGCATCAAACAAAGTATTTTGAATAGAGTACAAGCTATAGTTTCACATAATACTAAAAAAACAAAAAAATATTTAAAAAAAACCCATGGAAGATGACATACGTCATAAAAATAATAGAGGTTACGTTCAACTGACTAATTCAATTAGTAACTCGGGTGTAATAACTAATAGAATTAGTTAATTTGATTACTATTTTAAATTAGTAATGTTCAAATACTAATTTTTACTATTTCATTAGTAAAACTTCCAAAAATAACTAATTCATTAGTTGAAATTTAATTTACTAAATGAATTAGTTAATTTTTTACTAATTCAGATTTAGAGAGTATTACCGAAATTTTTTGAACTTGATTTTTTATGTATCTTTATATTTTCTACCTCAGGAATCCAAAAATCACATTTTTAAAAAATTTCGTTCCGTGTGTGTGTTTGTGTGGTGTGTATACAATAAATTTTCTTAAATATCTGGAATACTATAAGAGCTAAAGGGATAATTTTTTTAATTGTAGGTCACTCTGGCGGAAAAATAATGAGAGTACTTTGAGCAATATTAATAGATTAAGTATTATATTTTTCATTTAAAAATTTTTGAAAAGTCGTTTTTTGCCCATAACAATGAAAAAATGTCAGGACACATATGAATATTTTTCTTTAATTTTGTATAGTTTCTTAAGATGCATCTTTCGAGATGTTAGCGAACATTCTACTGATATTCTATCCAAAGTTATTGAATTTTAAAATTTAAAGAAAAATGATTTTTGATAATACCTTAAAAAAATGTATTGACGCCAATAGATATTAATCTCTAGTTTTGTATAGTTTTTCAAGACGCATCTTTTGACCTATTAGCGAATATTTTACTGTTATTTTATTCAGAGTTATTAACATTTTGAAATTAAAAAATTTTGAAAAACCTGCCTTTTTTACCTTATTTACTAAAAAATATTTATGTAGCTTTAAAATATTATGAACAACATGGAGAATATTTAAAAACGAATCAATTGACCTATTATTGAACCTTTTATTGTGATATATTACGAAGTTATTAATGTTAAAAAACTATCTCTGCAAATACCAAAAAATACAACTTAACACCTTTTTAAAATTATTGTAATACTAAATAAGTTTACATAAATTGATTACAAAAAATCTCCATGGGGAAGCAAAATGTTGATTTTATGAACACAAAAAGTTCATACTATAACTTTGCAGCTGCGGTTTTTAGATATATAAAATAATATTTGTAATAAAATTCGTACTTAAAGAAGTTGCAAAAAATATTGTTCATTTGAACGTTCAAAACTTTTCGCTCGTAATAATTACACTGAAAATAAGATTTTGCTGCTCCAGTTAATTATTTCGTCTTACAAAAAAATCTAGGTATACTATCCAAACAAATGGGTGTCTTTTCTAACTTTCTAATATAGCAATTGCTATAGCTATAACAATATTTATAGTAGTTATACATAGAATTTTAGCAAGACGATATTCAGCTAAATTTTTTATCAGTGTAGAATTTGCATTTTAAAGAATTCTATTGCATATAAGTATTGTTTCGATAAATTTTCATTTTACAAATTAGCATTTACCAAAATATATATTACTAACGATTTTTATTCGGCCCTTTAACATTTTCGGACAAATGAAGATTTTTCATTTGTGTTTACGTTATGTTTAACATAAGGACATGAAAAAGGACTATTTTGAATATTGATTTTAAGAATTTCATGGAATAACAAATCATTCAAATAAAAATTTATCTAAGTTAACTTCATAAAAATTGTAACTTTTTTTAAAAATTATTTGAACATTGCTAAAAAAAATTTCAAATTTTACAAAAAATTCAAAATGCTAAATATATGAAGTTTTTTAAAATTTTTGAAAAACTTAATTTTTGCAGGAAAATAGAAAATAGTTTATATTAGAGAGAAATACTTTTTACTCTTTATAAAAAAATTGTTTGAAGTTCACAAAATGGAAGTATTGAAATATAATTTCAATTGTCTGAAATAACCTAAAAAATTTATTAGAGTTCACCACAAATAAGAAATTAGTTAATCTGTTTATTGGGAGAACTAAAAATTTGAAATAAAATGCAAATCTGTTTATGTTAGTGGAAAAAATGTTAGCTTTTCCAAAAAAAATGTTTTGGTGCACATTCAAACAAAAATTTTGAATAAAAATGGTAATTTTTCAAGTTAATGTAATAAAATTAATGACATTTTAAAAAAATTATTTGAAGCTCAGTTAAAATAAGAGTTTAAAATAATAATCAAGATTAATCTATATCTTAGAAAAAAAATTAAAAATGCTTACAATTCTGATTATTTTTTTAAATTGTAGGAAAATTGAAATTTTTGAATCAAATATAAATTAGTTTATTATACAGAAAAAAAATTGCCAACTTTCTTCAAAAAGTGTTTTGATGTGCACGCAAACATCAATTTTGAAAAAAAATTTTTTTTTGTCAGTTAACGTAATTAAAAATTTGTAACTTTCTTGAAAAATTGTTTAAAGATTAGAAAAAAGAATTTGAAATAATAATTAAAAGTAATCCATTTTATCTGAAAAAATTTGAAAATCATTTTCATTATTAGGAATATTAAATTTTCAAAGAAAATAGAAATTAGTTTTTGTTAGAGGATAAAAAATTGTCAACTTTTTCCAAAAACTGTTTTGATGTTCACTGAAACGAAAATTTTGAATAAAAATGTTAATTTCTCAATGTTAACGTAATAAAAATTGGAGCTTTAATGAATAATTATTTAAAGATTAGGAAAAATAATAATTTGAAATAATAATCATAATTAATCTATTTTTTGTGAAAAAAATTAAAACTGCGTAAGGGGATTCACCACCTTTATTTTAACCCACTTTAATTCAAATTATTAAACTAGTGTTGCATGTCAACCAAAACAATCGAGAAATTAACGATCTCAAGAAAGGTGATTGTTTAATTTTATTCAATATATTGATTGGTTCGTGTCATAGAGACAAGCTTCCCGTTAAGTAAATCGATCGAGATTTGCTTGATTCCGTTTTAACTTAACCTATGTATATATACAGAAATGCAGTGAAGATTTCAATGAATTTATTATATATAAACTATAAATTTTTTATAAAATTCTTTAATAAAATATAGTTTATGAAATTGTTTATTCAATTAAAATAATAAATTGACATCAGAAGAATGTAACCCCATCAAAAATAAACAGTATACATAAATATTATGTATATAATAAATATTTTGTGCCTACATTTCATATTTAAAGTGCATTTTTGATGCGTCAAGCACATAGTATACGCTCATTATTTATTTAAAAATTATACAGAACTGTAGTATTTCTATATAAAATATATTTAACATTATACAGAACGGTTAATAACCTATGTTATTGTAAATAATATTTTTTCTATCTATCGTAATTAAATATATAGTTTTTATTGAAGAAATTAAAAATATTTCGAGTGATTACTATTATTATTATCTAACCTATTTAAATTTTTTAAGCAATTGAAATTTCTAATGTCTAAAATTTCTCTTAAAAACAATCACTATTAGTATAATTTAAATATTGTAATTTTTTAAAAATTATATATAATTTTTAAAATATTCTTTTCTCATTAAAATAAATACAAAATCATATAAATTAAATAATTTATTATTTTTTCTTTATTCAACGAAGTAATATTTAACATAATACATTAGAGAACAACTCATCCACGAATTCAAGCACATAAGATATTTTACAGAATCATTTTCCAATCTGTTCTTGTGTTTTCTGATGGTCAAAGATTTTTCATTTTAATAATTTTAATAATTTTATAATTGTCAATAAAATTAGTTAAATATTTGATAAAACTAAAATTTGTAAACTAATAAAAATATTAAATTAGGAAAAAAGTATGTAAAATTTGACATTCAAATTGAAACATTTTTATAAAATACTTTTGAGAAGCTCCTTTTGCTTACTCATCATCTAAATCTATCTGATCATGTATTCTTTTCCTGCTTTCAGTTTTGTTCGTATCTTCTGAAATTTTACTTTTCACAATTAACTTCCTTTTTTATTTTAAAAAATCGATGAAAAACAGGTATTTTATTATTATAATAAAAAATATATACGTTTGATCGAGATTTCGAAATAACATTCGAACGATCAAAGTCAATCATAAACAAAAGAAAATCACGCTTCTTGGCTTGATAAAATGTATCAATATTCAAGCATATGCAGTCGATATCGAGCAATTATTGGATTGACATGCAACACTATATTAAACGAGGTTATATTTTTTTTCTTGCATCATTTGGGTCTTAAAACCATATAAGGTGGTAAAAAAAAGATTTCAATTTTTCATCATTGTAGAATTTTTTTTAACAAAATTAATATTTTTGTAAATCCATGCGAGAGATTCTGAAGAGTAATTAATAAAGTGTGGAAAAAATTTGACGAATAATACTTAAAATTGTGAAAAGTGATAGGGTCAGTTGGGGTAAATGGGGATAGGAGGTAAATGGCGACAAGATGTTTTGAAGCTTAATTTACAGTTTTAAAATGAAGTTCAACGTCAATATTTTAACCTCAGATCACCTGCAAGAGGTTTTGAGTATTGCCAAGCTTTTATCTTGACAATTGGCAGCAAGATAATGCAACTTATTGTTCAATGCATAAAAACTTGAAAGTCAAAGTCAAACTGTTTCAGTGTTTTGTCTCGCATTTCAAAGAAAATCGACTTAAAAATCATACCAAATATTTTTCTTATTCCTGATGACTCCCATAACAGAAATTCACTTGAATTTTTGATTTTTGCTAATTTGGTTAATAATGAAAAGCTGTCCTCATTTAGTCTGAGTTTTCAAATTTTTGGGGTAAATGGGGACAGCTTTTCATTATTAACCAAATTAACAAAAATAAAAAATTCAAGTGAATTTCTGTTATGGGAGTCATCAGGAATAAGAAAAATATTTGGTATGATTTTTAAGTCTGTTTTCTTTGAAATGCGAGACAAAATACTGAAATAAAAAAAAATGAAAAAAATTTGTAATTGGTTCAACTATTATATATCTACTACAAATTTTTTTTAAAGTTTTTCATCCTTTAATACACTAATATACTTAAGGAAACTTTTTTTCTTAAAACTTTCTTAGAAACTATTTTAGACATACATGGGCCATCGACAGTCAAGGGGTTAAAGGGACCATACTTTAATTGCGTAACGCTTCATAGGGGAGGTGGGTCAAGCTATTTGTTACACACAGCAAAAAAATGGCGCTAATGTATACAAAAACCTGTTACATTAATTATAAAAATGGTCATAAATTAAACTTTTATTTCTTTGACCATCCTGTATATTTTTATGACCAAAATGAGACAAAAAAAACCTTCGTACAACCTTTAAAATTTTAATTATTTATACACTGAAAAAAATTTAGCTGAAATCTTCAACTTCTGTTGGACAGTTGACTGGAAAGTAATAGAAGTAACTACTTTTTTAGCTACTTTTAATTTTGTGCGTGCAATTAATTGAACTATTTTTATGTAGTTAATAATTAGCAGTTACGTTTACTAAAAAATGTAGTTAAATCAACTACTAAAACTGAAACAATTACAAAATCTCATTCTGCAAACTACATTCTTAGTTATTTTAACTACTTTTTTATAGTTAATACAACTTTTTAAATTCAATTAACGACCCATTGAGAACTAGGCACAATAGTTAAAAAATAGTTTATAAATTGCAGAAAAACTAAAATTTTTTTAGCTTATTATAAAGAAAAAACTTGTCAACTTCCTCCAAAAACTGTTTTAACGTGCACGAAAAAAATGAGTTTGGAAAAAAATATCAATTTTTTTAAGTTAACATAATAAAAATTGTCATGTTTTTAAAAAATTATTTGAAGTTTAGTAAAAATAATAGTTTTAATCTTGTATTTTTATTAAAAAAAAAAATGCTTAAAATTCTTAATATGTTTTTAAATTGCAGAAAAACTGAAATTTTTGAATAAAAGTAAATTTTTTTCTAGTTTATTATAAAGAAAAAAATTGTCAACTTTCTCCAAAAACTGTTTTAACGTGGACGAAAAAAATGCGTTTGGAAAAAAATATCAATTTTTTTAAGTTAACATAATAAAAATTGTCATGTTTTATAAAATTATTTGAAGTTTAGTAAAAATAATAGTTTTAATCTAGTATTTTTATTAAAAAAAAAAAATGCTTAAAATTCTTAATATGTTTTTAAATTGCAGAAAAACTAAATTTTTTTTCTAGTTTATTATAAAGAAAAAACTTGTCAACTTCCTGTGTCCAGGAAGTTAGCACCGCAAACTATTTTTTTTGAAAAAATAAAACTTGTGCTGAATTGTGCTCGGTTTGTGCTACATTGTGCAGAAAAAAATTTTTTTTTAGTTATTATTTTTTCTAAAAAACCCAAAAAACTTTTATAAGGCCCAAAACTGCAATCTTTAAAAATTGAAAAGTGCTCACTTGTGCTAAATTCCACTAAAATAGCTCAACATTGTGCAGCAAAAAATTTTTTCAAAAAAAAATTTTTAACTTTAGAAAAAAAAAATTAAAAGTCATAAAGTTTTTTTATGAAATTTAAAAAAAAAGCTGTGCTTAGTTGTGCTAACCGAGCACAGTAAAAAAAACCTTAAACATTTCCCTTAAATTCATATTTTCCATAGAAAATCATGATTTTTCAAATTAAAAAATTTTTTTAACAAAAATTTTCAAAAATGAGAATTTTCAAAAATGAAAAGTTGTGCTGATTTGTGCCAGGTTTGTGCAACATTGTGCAGCAAAATAAACTTTTATTTAATTATTTTTTTTTCTAAAAAAACCAAAATACGTTTATAAGGCCCAAAACTGCAATCCTTAAAAATTGAAAAGTACTCACTTGTGCTGAGTTCCAATAACATAACTCAACATTGTGAAGAACAAAATATTTCAAAATCAAATTTTTAACTTTAAAAAAAATTGAAAATCAACATTTTTTTTATAAAATTAAAAAAAAATTGTGATTAGTTGTGCTAGAGGAGCACAGTCAAAAAGTCTTCTTAAAATTTTCCCTAAAATAACGTTTTCCATGGAAAATCATGATTTTTCTAATTCAAAATTTTTTTGATTGAAAAAATGTTTAAAAATGAGAATTATTAAAAATAAAAAGTTGTGCTGACTTGTGCTAACCGAGCACAGTAAAAAAGTCTTCTTAAACTTTTCCCTAAAATAACGTTTTCCATGGAAAATCATGATTTTTCTAATTAAAAATTTTTTTGATTGACAAAACTGTTTAAAAATGAGAATTATTAAAAATAAAAAGATGTGCTGACTTGTGCTAACCGAGCACAGTAAAAAAGTCTTCTCAAACTTTTCCCTAAAATAATGTTTTCCATGGAAAATCATGATTTTTCTAATTAAAAATTTTTTTGATTGGAAAAAATGTTTAAAAATGAGAAATATTAAAAATAAAAAGTTGTGCTGACTTGTGCTAACCGAGCACAGTAAAAAAGTCGTCTCAAACTTTTCCCTAAAATAATGTTTTCCATGGAAAATCATGATTTTTCTAATTAAAAATTTTTTTGATTGAAAAAAATGTTTAAAAATGAGAAATATTAAAAATAAAAAGTTGTGCTGACTTGTGCTAACCGAGCACAGTAAAAAAGTCTTCTTAAACTTTTCCCTAAAATAACGTTTTCCATGGAAAATCATGATTTTTCTAAATCAAAATTTTTTTGATTTAAAAAATGTTTAAAAATGAGAATTATTAAAAATAAAAAGTTGTGCTGACTTGTGCTAACCGAGCACAGTAAAAAAGTCTTTTTAAACTTTTCCCTAAAATAATGTTTTCCATGGAAAATCATGATTTTTCTAATTAAAAATTTTTTTGATTGGAAAAAATGTTTAAAAATGAGAAATATTAAAAATAAAAAGTTGTGCTGACTTGTGCTAACCGAGCACAGTAAAAAAGTCTTCTTAAACTTTTCCCTAAAATAATGTTTTCCTTGGAAAATCATGATTTTTCTAATTAAAAATTTTTTTGATTGAAAAAATGTTTAAAAATGAGAATTATTAAAAATGAAAAGTTGTGCTGACTTGTGCTAGTCGAGCACAACAAAAGTCTATGAAAAGTTTTTTCACAAATTTAATTTTTTAAAAAATAAATAAGATTTTTTGATCAAGAATAGATTTTTGCCCCGAATTTTTTCCAAAAAAAGGAAAATTCGAAAAATGGAAAGTTGTGCTTAATTGTGCTAGTCGAGCACAACAAAAGTTTATGAAAAGTTTTTTCACAAATTTAATTTTTTAAAAAATAAATAAGATTTTTTGATCAAGAATAGATTTTTGCCCCGAATTTTTTCCAAAAAAAGGAAAATTCGAAAAATGGAAAGTTGTGCTTAATTGTGCTAGTCGAGCACAACAAAAGTTTATGAAAAGTTTTTTCACAAATTTAAATTTTTTTAAAAATAATGAAGATTTCTTGATCACGGATAGATTTTTGACCCTAATTTTCCAAAAACAGGAAAATTCGAAAAATGGAAAGTTGTGCTGAGTTGTGCTAGTCGAGTACAACAGAAGTCTATGAAAAGTTTTTACTCAAAATTTAATTTTTTAAAAAATAAATAAGATTTTTTGATCAAGAATAGATTTTTGCCCCGAATTATTTCCAAAAAAAGGAAAATTCGAAAAATGGAAAATTGTGCTTATTTGTGCTAGTCGAGCACAACAAAAGTCTATGAAAAGTTTTTACTCAAAATTTAATTTTTTAAAAAATAAATAAGATATTTTGATCAAGAATAGATTTTTGCCCCGAATTTTTTCCAAAAAAAGGAAAATTCGAAAAATGGAAAGTTGTGCTTAATTGTGCTAGTCGAGCACAACAAATGTTTATGAAAAGTTTTTTCACAAATTTAAATTTTTTTAATAATGAAGATTTTTTGATCACGGATAGATTCTTGCCCCGAATTTTCCAAAAAAAGGAAAATTCGAAAAATGGAAAGTTGTGCTGTGTTGTGCTTGTCGAGCTCTACAAAAGTCTATGAATGTTTTTACACAAAATTTAATTTTTTTAAAAAAATAATTAAGATTTTGTGATCAGTTATAGATTTTGCCCCGAATTTTCTAAAAACAGGAAAATTCGAAGAATGGAGAGTTGTGCTGAGTTGTGCTTGTCGAGCACGACAAAATCTTATAAAAAGTTTTTTCTCGAAATTTAATTTTTTTTTATAAAATTAAGATTTTTTAATCAGTGATAGATTTTGGCTCAGAATTTTCTAAAAAATGGAAAATTCGAATATTGGAAAATTGTGCTGTGTTGTGCTGGTCGAGCACAACAAAAGTGAATGAAAAAGTTTTTCTCAAAATTTAAATTTTTTTAATAAAATCAAGATTTTTTGATCACGAATAGATTATTGCCTCGAATTTTCTCAAAAAAAGAAAATTCGAAAAACGGAAAACTGTGCTGTGTTGTGCTTGTCGAGCACAACAAAAGTATGTGAAAAGTTATTACTCAAAATTTAAATTATTAAAAATATTTAAGATTTTTTTATCCAGAATAAGTTTTTGCTCGGAATTTTTTCCAAAAAAGGAAAATTTGAAAAATGGAAAATTGTGCTTATTTGTGCTAGTCGAGCACAACAAAAGTCTATGAAAAGTTTTTACTCAAAATTTAATTTTTTTAAAAATAATAAAAATTTTTTGATCAGTGATAGATTTTTGCCCCGAATTTTCCAAAAAATGGAAAATTCGAAAAATGGAAAGTTTTGCTGAGTTGTGCTTGTCGAGCACAACAAAAGTCTAGGAAATGTTTTTTCTCCAAATTTAATTTTCTTTTAAATAATTAAGATTTTTTTATCACGGATATATTATTGACACTAATTTTCCAAAAAAAGGAAGAGTAGAAAAATGGAAAATTGTGATTTAGTTGTGCTTGTGGAGCACAATTATGAAAATTAGGGTCAAAAAACTACCGGTTATCCACAAGTATTAATTATTTTCAAAAAAATTAATCTTGAGAAAAAACTTCACACTTTCTTTTATTGAGATTGAGAAGCACAACTCGGCACAATTTTCCATTTTTCAAATTTTCCTTTTTTTTAAAAAAAATTATGGTCTAAAATCTATCCACGATCAAAAAGCTTAATTATTTAAAAAAAAATTAAATTTTGATTAAAAACTTTTCATAGACTTTTGTTGTGCTCGACCAGCACAACTCAGCACAACTTTCCATTTTTCGAATTTTCCATTTTGTTGAAAATTCGAGGCAAAAATCTATTCGTGATGAAAAAAACCTAATTTTATAAAAAAAAATTAAATTTTGAGAAAAAACTTTTGATAGACTTTTGTTGTACTCGAGAAGCACAACTCAGCACAACTTTTTGTTTTTAAATGTCATCATTTAAAAAAACTTTGATTTTTAATTTTTTTTTCCATTTTTTAAAGTTAGAAATTTTTTTTTTGAATAAATTTTTACTGCACAATGTTGAGCTACGTAAGGGTGACTCAGCACAAGTGAGCATTATTCAATTTTTAAAGATTGCAGTTTTGGGCCTTACAAACGTTTTTTGGTTTTTTTATGAAAAATATTACCTTAAAAAAATTTTTTTTTGTGGCACAATTTAGCACAAATCTAGCACAATTCAGCACAATTTTTGTTTTTTAAAAAAAAGTAGTTTGCGGTGCTAACTTCCTGGACATCAACTTCCTCCAAAAACTGTTTTAACGTGCACGATAAAAATGAAATTGGAAGAAAATGTAAATTTTTTTCAGTTAACATAATAAAAATTGTAATGGTTTTAAAAAATTATTTAAAGTTTAGTAAAAGTAGTAGTATTAGTCTTGTATTTTTATTCAAAAAAAAAGAAATGCTCAAAATTCTTTATGTGTTTTTCAATTGCAAAAAAACTAGAATTTTTGAATAAAAGTAAATTTTTTTCTTGTTTATTATAAAGAAAAAAATTGTCAACTTTCTCCAAAAACTGTTTTAACGTGCACGATAAAAATGAAATTGGAAAAGATATCAATTTTTTCAGTTAACATAATAAAAATTGTAATGGTTTTAAAAAATTATTTAAAGTTTAGTAAAAGTAATAGTTTTAATCTTGTATTTTTATTAAAAAAAAATGCTTAAAATTCTTAATATGATTTTCAATTGCAAAAAAACTAGAATTTTTGAATAAAAGTAAATTTTTTTCTAGTTTATTATAAAGAAAAAAATTGTCAATCTTTAAAAACTGTTTTAACGTGCACGAAAAAAATAAGTTTAAAAAAAATGTCAATTTTTTTTAAGTTAACTTAATAAAAATTGTAATGTTTTTAAAAAATTATTTAAAGTTTAGTAAAAATAATAGTTTTAATCTAGTATTTTTATTAAAAAATAAAAAATGCTTAAAATTCTTAATATTTTTTTAAATTGCAGAAAAACTAAAATTTTTTTTGTTTATTATAAAGAAAAAACTTGTCAACTTCCTCCAAAAACTGTTTTAACGTGCACGATTATAATGAAATTGGAAGAAAATGTAAATTTTTTTAAGTTAACATAATAAAAATTGTAATGGTTTTAAAAAATTATTTAAAGTTTAGTAAAAATAATAGTTTTAATCTAGTATTTTTATTAAAAAAAAAATGCTTAAAATTCTTAATATGTTTTTAAATTGCAGAAAAACTAAAATTTTTGAATAAAAGTAAATTTTTTCTAGTTTATTATAAAGAAAAAAATTGTCAACTTTCTCCAAAAAACTGTTTTAACCTGGACGAAAAAAATGAAATTGGAAGAAAAAGGAAATTTTTTTCAGTTAACATAATAAAAATTGTAATGGTTTTAAAAAATTATTTAAAGTTTAGTAAAAGTAGTAGTATTAGTCTTGTATTTTTATTCAAAAAAAAAGAAATGCTCAAAATTCTTTATGTGTTTTTCAATTGCAAAAAAACTAGAATTTTTGAATAAAAGTAAATTTTTTTCTTGTTTATTATAAAGAAAAAAATTGTCAACTTTCTCCAAAAACTGTTTTAACGTGCACGATAAAAATGAAATTGGAAAAGATATCAATTTTTTCAGTTAACATAATAAAAATTGTAATGGTTTTAAAAAATTATTTAAAGTTTAGTAAAAGTAATAGTTTTAATCTTGTATTTTTATTAAAAAAAAATGCTTAAAATTCTTAATATGATTTTCAATTGCAAAAAAACTAGAATTTTTGAATAAAAGTAAATTTTTTTCTAGTTTATTATAAAGAAAAAAATTGTCAATCTTTAAAAACTGTTTTAACGTGCACGAAAAAAATAAGTTTAAAAAAAATGTCAATTTTTTTTAAGTTAACTTAATAAAAATTGTAATGTTTTTAAAAAATTATTTAAAGTTTAGTAAAAATAATAGTTTTAATCTAGTATTTTTATTAAAAAATAAAAAATGCTTAAAATTCTTAATATTTTTTTAAATTGCAGAAAAACTAAAATTTTTTTTGTTTATTATAAAGAAAAAACTTGTCAACTTCCTCCAAAAACTGTTTTAACGTGCACGATTATAATGAAATTGGAAGAAAATGTAAATTTTTTTAAGTTAACATAATAAAAATTGTAATGGTTTTAAAAAATTATTTAAAGTTTAGTAACAATAATAGTTTTAATCTAGTATTTTTATTAAAAAAAAAATGCTTAAAATTCTTAATATGTTTTTAAATTGCAGAAAAACTAAAATTTTTGAATAAAAGTAAATTTTTTCTAGTTTATTATAAAGAAAAAAATTGTCAACTTTCTCCAAAAAACTGTTTTAACCTGGACGAAAAAAATGAAATTGGAAGAAAAAGGAAATTTTTTTCAGTTAACATAATAAAAATTGTAATGGTTTTAAAAAATTATTTAAAGTTTAGTAAAAGTAATAGTATTAATCTTGTATTTTTATTTAAAAAAAAATGCTTAAAATTCTTAATATGATTTTCAATTGCAAAAAAACTAGAATTTTTGAATAAAAGTAAATTTTTTTCTAGTTTATTATAAAGAAAAAAATATTCAATCTTCAAAAACTGTTTTAACGTGCACGAAAAATATAAGTTTGGAAAAAGAATGTCAATTTTTTTAAGTTAACATAATAAAAATTGTCATGTTTTTAAAAAATTATTTGAAGTTTAGTAAAAGTAATAGTTTTAATCTACTGTTTTTAATAAAAAATAAAAAATGCTTAAAATTCTTAATATGTTTTTAAATTGCAGAAAAACTAAAATTTTTGAATGAAATGTAATTTTTTTTAGATTATTATATCAAAAAAAATTGTCAATCTTCAAAAACTTTTTTAACGTGCACGAAAAAAATAAGTTTGGAAAAAATCTTAATTTTTTTTAAGTTAACTTAATAAAAATTGTAATGTTTTTAAAAAATTATTTCAAAAAAATTATCTTCAAAAACTGTTTTAACGTGCACGAAAAAAAATGCGTTTGGAAAAAAATATCAATTTTTTTCAGTTAACATAATAAAAATTGTCATGTTCTAAAAAATTATTTGCATTTAATAAAAATAATAGTTTTAAACTACTGTTTTTAATAAAAAATGCTTAAAATTCTTAATATGTTTTTAAATTGCAGAAAAACTAAAATTTTTGAATAAAAGTAAATTTTTTCTAGTTTATTATAAAGAAAAAAATTGTCAACTTTCTCCAAAAAACTGTTTTAACCTGGACGAAAAAAATGAAATTGGAAGAAAAAGGAAATTTTTTTCAGTTAACATAATAAAAATTGTAATGGTTTTAAAAAATTATTTAAAGTTTAGTAAAAGTAGTAGTATTAGTCTTGTATTTTTATTCAAAAAAAAAGAAATGCTCAAAATTCTTTATGTGTTTTTCAATTGCAAAAAAACTAGAATTTTTGAATAAAAGTAAATTTTTTTCTTGTTTATTATAAAGAAAAAAATTGTCAACTTTCTCCAAAAACTGTTTTAACGTGCACGATAAAAATGAAATTGGAAAAGATATCAATTTTTTCAGTTAACATAATAAAAATTGTAATGGTTTTAAAAAATTATTTAAAGTTTAGTAAAAGTAATAGTTTTAATCTTGTATTTTTATTAAAAAAAAATGCTTAAAATTCTTAATATGATTTTCAATTGCAAAAAAACTAGAATTTTTGAATAAAAGTAAATTTTTTTCTAGTTTATTATAAAGAAAAAAATTGTCAATCTTTAAAAACTGTTTTAACGTGCACGAAAAAAATAAGTTTAAAAAAAATGTCAATTTTTTTTAAGTTAACTTAATAAAAATTGTAATGTTTTTAAAAAATTATTTAAAGTTTAGTAAAAATAATAGTTTTAATCTAGTATTTTTATTAAAAAATAAAAAATGCTTAAAATTCTTAATATTTTTTTAAATTGCAGAAAAACTAAAATTTTTTTTGTTTATTATAAAGAAAAAACTTGTCAACTTCCTCCAAAAACTGTTTTAACGTGCACGATTATAATGAAATTGGAAGAAAATGTAAATTTTTTTAAGTTAACATAATAAAAATTGTAATGGTTTTAAAAAATTATTTAAAGTTTAGTAAAAATAATAGTTTTAATCTAGTATTTTTATTAAAAAAAAAATGCTTAAAATTCTTAATATGTTTTTAAATTGCAGAAAAACTAAAATTTTTGAATAAAAGTAAATTTTTTCTAGTTTATTATAAAGAAAAAAATTGTCAACTTTCTCCAAAAAACTGTTTTAACCTGGACGAAAAAAATGAAATTGGAAGAAAAAGGAAATTTTTTTCAGTTAACATAATAAAAATTGTAATGGTTTTAAAAAATTATTTAAAGTTTAGTAAAAGTAATAGTATTAATCTTGTATTTTTATTTAAAAAAAAATGCTTAAAATTCTTAATATGATTTTCAATTGCAAAAAAACTAGAATTTTTGAATAAAAGTAAATTTTTTTCTAGTTTATTATAAAGAAAAAAATATTCAATCTTCAAAAACTGTTTTAACGTGCACGAAAAATATAAGTTTGGAAAAAGAATGTCAATTTTTTTAAGTTAACATAATAAAAATTGTCATGTTTTTAAAAAATTATTTGAAGTTTAGTAAAAGTAATAGTTTTAATCTACTGTTTTTAATAAAAAATAAAAAATGCTTAAAATTCTTAATATGTTTTTAAATTGCAGAAAAACTAAAATTTTTGAATGAAATGTAATTTTTTTTAGATTATTATATCAAAAAAAATTGTCAATCTTCAAAAACTTTTTTAACGTGCACGAAAAAAATAAGTTTGGAAAAAATCTTAATTTTTTTTAAGTTAACTTAATAAAAATTGTAATGTTTTTAAAAAATTATTTCAAAAAAATTATCTTCAAAAACTGTTTTAACATGCACGAAAAAAATGAAATTGGAAAAAAATATCAATTTTTTTAAGTTAACATAATAAAAATTGTAATGGTTTTATAAAATTATTTAAAGTTTAGTAAAAGTAATAGTAAATTTTTTTCTAGTTTATTATAAAGAAAAAAATTGTCAATCTTTAAAAACTGTTTTAACGTGCACGAAAAAAATAAGTTTAAAAAAAATGTCAATTTTTTTTAAGTTAACTTAATAAAAATTGTAATGTTTTTAAAAAATTATTTAAAGTTTAGTAAAAATAATAGTTTTAATCTAGTATTTTTATTAAAAAATAAAAAATGCTTAAAATTCTTAATATTTTTTTAAATTGCAGAAAAACTAAAATTTTTTTTGTTTATTATAAAGAAAAAACTTGTCAACTTCCTCCAAAAACTGTTTTAACGTGCACGATTATAATGAAATTGGAAGAAAATGTAAATTTTTTTAAGTTAACATACTAAAAATTGTAATGGTTTTAAAAAATTATTTAAAGTTTAGTAAAAATAATAGTTTTAATCTAGTATTTTTATTTAAAAAAAAATGCTTAAAATTCTTAATATGTTTTTAAATTGCAGAAAAACTAAATTTTTTTCTAGTTTATTATAAAGAAAAAAATTGTCAAACTTCAAAAACTGTTTTAACGTGCACGAAAAAAAATGCGTTTGGAAAAAAATATCAATTTTTTTCAGTTAACATAATAAAAATTGTCATGTTCTAAAAAATTATTTGCATTTAATAAAAATAATAGTTTTAAACTACTGTTTTTAATAAAAAATGCTTAAAATTCTTAATATGTTTTTAAATTGCAGAAAAACTAAAATTTTTGAATAAAAGTAAATTTTTTCTAGTTTATTATAAAGAAAAAAATTGTCAACTTTCTCCAAAAAACTGTTTTAACCTGGACGAAAAAAATGAAATTGGAAGAAAAAGGAAATTTTTTTCAGTTAACATAATAAAAATTGTAATGGTTTTAAAAAATTATTTAAAGTTTAGTAAAAGTAATAGTATTAATCTTGTATTTTTATTTAAAAAAAAATGCTTAAAATTCTTAATATGATTTTCAATTGCAAAAAAACTAGAATTTTTGAATAAAAGTAAATTTTTTTCTAGTTTATTATAAAGAAAAAAATATTCAATCTTCAAAAACTGTTTTAACGTGCACGAAAAATATAAGTTTGGAAAAAGAATGTCAATTTTTTTAAGTTAACATAATAAAAATTGTCATGTTTTTAAAAAATTATTTGAAGTTTAGTAAAAGTAATAGTTTTAATCTACTGTTTTTAATAAAAAATAAAAAATGCTTAAAATTCTTAATATGTTTTTAAATTGCAGAAAAACTAAAATTTTTGAATGAAATGTAATTTTTTTTAGATTATTATATCAAAAAAAATTGTCAATCTTCAAAAACTTTTTTAACGTGCACGAAAAAAATAAGTTTGGAAAAAATCTTAATTTTTTTTAAGTTAACTTAATAAAAATTGTAATGTTTTTAAAAAATTATTTCAAAAAAATTATCTTCAAAAACTGTTTTAACATGCACGAAAAAAATGAAATTGGAAAAAAATATCAATTTTTTTAAGTTAACATAATAAAAATTGTAATGGTTTTATAAAATTATTTAAAGTTTAGTAAAAGTAATAGTAAATTTTTTTCTAGTTTATTATAAAGAAAAAAATTGTCAATCTTTAAAAACTGTTTTAACGTGCACGAAAAAAATAAGTTTAAAAAAAATGTCAATTTTTTTTATGTTAACTTAATAAAAATTGTAATGTTTTTAAAAAATTATTTAAAGTTTAGTAAAAATAATAGTTTTAATCTAGTATTTTTATTAAAAAATAAAAAATGCTTAAAATTCTTAATATTTTTTTAAATTCAACTTCAACTTCCTCCAAAAACTGTTTTAACGTGCACGATTATAATGAAATTGGAAGAAAATGTAAATTTTTTTAAGTTAACATAATAAAAATTGTAATGGTTTTAAAAAATTATTTAAAGTTTAGTAAAAATAATAGTTTTAATCTAGTATTTTTATTAAAAAAAAATGCTTAAAATTCTTAATATGTTTTTAAATTGCAGAAAAACTAAATTTTTTTCTAGTTTATTATAAAGAAAAAAATTGTCAATCTTTGTAAATTGTAAAATTTAAATTGTAATTGTAAAATTGTAAAATAAAAATTGTAAAACTTTTTTTTAAATTAACTTAATAAAAATTGTAATGTTTTTAAAAAATTATTTGAAGTTTAGGAAAAGTAGTAATAATATATAAATAAAAAAAAGTGAAAATTAGTTTTTATGAAGATAATAGATGTCTTAACATTTTTAATAACTTGTTAAAATGTTCAAAAATTAAATATTACGAAAACATATGTAATGCTAATTAATTTTTTTCCAAAAAAAAATTACAGTTTTAAAAAATATTATTTTTCAGAAAACTTCTTTGTTTTGTCAGTATTTTTTAATTGTAGGGTAAGAGATATCACTCACATGTTATTTTTTAAATGTGTATTATTTTTATATTAATCTAATTTATTAAAGAAAGAAAACAATGCAATCAAAAATTATGCGATTGGTAATTCTAAAAACAATCTTTTGAAGTAATTAATTTTTGTAGATATGGTGATTTGTAAAAAAAAACAAAAAATAATCCTATACCTATAAAAAAACATGTAAGTAGGAAAAAAATTTTCCATTTTTAGAACTAAAATATTTATTTAATGTGCCCTTAGTTCTGAACGTTCAAATAAATGAAATAATGTTTTTTATTAATAAATTTTTTAATACTGCAAAAAAAGGACATCAATATTTAGGACAAATTTAATAAATTATTAAAATTTAATTTTGGATTTAGAAAGAAATTAATTTATAATAAAATTTAAAATTAAAAAAGTTGTAATCAAATTTTTTGCACATTTGAACGTGTAGAACTTGAGACATATTTCATTAAAAAAAAAACTTACCATCTGTAGTTCTTGAACAGCCAGGTGTTTCCATTGTAATTATTTGTGCACACTTTTACACTAATTATGCAATTTATTAGAATTTACAAAAAAATGAAAAAGCTCTGATCCGTAAGCTTAGAAGAGCAAAAGAGATCTGCGTAAACTTTAGCTGCCTAAGGATATGAAGTGAAGAGGACTGGATGGGTGCAAAATTCGGAAAACCGAGATACTAGGAATTACGTTCGTTATTGACCTACAATTCGCAGAATCATATCCCGAAAAACACTTTCGGTGAAAAAAGTGGCTTACTTTGTAATTAAATTGTTTATTTATTTATATTACTATTTTATATCACCCTCTATATTTACTATTTTATTTTTTGTTTGTGTTATTTATTAATATTATAATTATTATTTTTTACTCTTGACTGATTTTGTTGAAATGACGTGAAATGTAAAATATGGCATATTTTTAATAAATAAAGATTAAAGAAATATTATTTTAAATCTTTTTTTAAAAACAAAAACCATATTTTCAAAGAGATGAAGAAAATAAAATTTTTAAAATATAAAAAATTGATTTATTAATTATTCTCATTGTAATATTTTAAGTATTAAATTAAAATATTATCATTTAATTTTTATGCAGAATAATATTCAAAATATTAATAAGTATTAATAAGTATTAATATTACATAACATAATATTAATATTATATAATAATAAAATGCTTGGTCTGTCCTCCTGTCCTAACATGAAGTAGGCCTTTTCTGATTTCACGTTTTTTTTTGAATAGTAATCTTATGACGTGTCAAATTTTGACAATTCTTTTTCTCATTTTTGCCAAAGTTGTATAATTGTGTTTCCAAATTTCGGAATAAGTTTCTTTAAAATTCCAAATTCGAAAATTCAATTCACGAAGCTGAAGTACACAACGTTTGCCAACGAAATTTTTTTTAAAGTTGTATATTGATTCAAAAATTGTATACAAAAAATTTATGATGAGAAAAAAGATGCGCCAGGACATTTCGTACAAGAGAGTAATTTAAAAAAAATTTATTTTTCAAAATTAATTTTTAAGGTACCAGGGGCCACCGAATAAAAAAAAATTTTGAATTCAAATTTTTGAGAATAATGAAATTTTCTTTGATTTTAAATTGAAAATTTTTGAGAAATAACTGAATTTTAATTGAAATTTTGGATAATAATTGAATTTTAGTTGATTGTGAATTGAAATTTCAATACACTGTCAATTGAAATTCAATTATATACAAAAGTTTCAATTCTAAATCACTAGAATTCAATTATTTTCCAAAATTTAAATTTAGAATAAACTACAAATCAATTATTTTCCAAATTTCAATTGAAATTCAATTATTTAAAAAATTTTCTATTCAAAATCAACTGAAATTCAATTATTTTCAAAATTTTCAATCCTAAAGCAACTAAAATTCAATTCCTTTAAAAATTTTCAATTCAAAATAAACTGAAAATCAACTATTTTCCAAAATTTAAATTTGAAATTTAATTATTATTCAAAATTTAAATTAAAATTCAATTACATTTAAAAATTTAAATTCAATTATATTTAAAAATTTAAATACAATTCAGTGAAAATTACAATTTTCAAAAATTTTAATACGAATTTGTAAAAAACGGACAAAAATTTTAATTATTTTCAAAGATTTTGATTCAAATTTTTCATAAATTTTATTATTTTTAAAAAATATTTTATTTTCTATTAAAAATACCATTATTTTCTGAAAAATTCAATAAAAGATCGAAGATTCAATTATTTTTCAATATTTTTATTATAATTTGTGAAAAAATTATTTTTTAAAGAAATTTCAATAAAAAATAGGCAAAAATTCAATTATTTTCCAAAATGTCATTTGAAATTCAATTATTTAAAAAATTTTAAATCAAAAATCAACTAAAATTAAATTATTTTTAAAAATTTCAATTTAAAAGCTTCTAAAATTTAATTATTTCTAAAATTTCCCGTCTCCAATTTTTTGAAATTTAATAATTCCAATTATAACTCTCCTGAAATTCAATTTATTTTTAATTTATTCTTCGGCAAATTCAACTATCATAAACCGTTTTTCGCTTAAACAGTTTTCAATTTATTGTATTTTTGTCCGCAATTTCTAATAAATTTTTTAGTGAAAAATATTCCTAAAAAAATTTAGGAATATTTTAATTAAAAATTTCGTAAAATTCAATTATGTTCAAAAAATTTAAATTATTGTTCTTTCTAAACTCAATTATGTCTCAAAACTGTAACTTCAATTTCTTTTTCAATTAATTATATCGAATTAACGTATTTTTTTCTGTTTCAAGACAGTAATTTTTATTACTGTTATTTTTGGATTAATTTTACAAAGTAGGTATTTTCAATTTAAAATAATTGAATTTTTAATAGATATTTAAATTGAAAAGAATTGAAAATAATTAAATTTTTTTTATATTTATATGAAAATTTTGGAAAATAATTGAATTGAGAATAATGAAATTTTATTCGATTTTAAATTGAAAATGTTTGGGAAATAATTAAATTTTAATTGAAATTTTGGATAATAATTTAATTCAAGTTCATTTTTGATTGAAAATTTGGTTAATTAATTTTGAATAGAAATTTTAGAAAATACTTGAATTTTATTTCATTTTCAATTGAAAACTTGGTAAAATAATTAAATTTGAAATTGAAAATTTTGGATAATTATTGTATTTTTAATTGATTTTGAATTAAAATTTCGGGTAATAATTGAATTTTAGTTTATTTTGAATTGAAATTTTTAAAAAATAATTCAATTTTATTGTGATTTTTTTTTAAATTATAAACAATTGTTAAATTTCATAAAAATTTTAATTGAAAAATAATTTTGATATAATTGAAATTGTGATGTATTTCATTAAAATTATTAAAAATAATTAATTTAGTGAAGAATCATTTTAGTTCAAAATTTGTTAAATAATTGAATTGAAGAAGATCTGAAGAAGATCTATATTTTATACTAAAAAAATGTATTTTATTTACATTTTTTTCAAATGTTAAAAAAGAATGTCGCATTTTATTAAAATAAGTCGATAAAAATAGTATTTTTGAAAAAAGTCGTATAATCCGAGGCTTGTAAACATATAATTTTCATTATTATCATTTAATATGTAATAATATTCTAATAAATTAAATTATTATTGATAATATTAATTTCTTTATAACAAACAATTAATTACTCAATTTGGCGCGCTTGCGCGCGTTTAATTTTGTTAGTTATACAATAAAATAATGTATTATCTAGAAAAAAATAATCTTATATCACTTCTAATTCCGGAAAGCATTTAATTACTATTTGAATATCGAGTGGGTTCAAATATAACATAATAATTAATATTATTTTTAACTTTGTAATTGTTCCGACGACAGTTTTCCCAACGTGAACAATTTTTTTTCTTTAAACTTACAATTAACATACCAATCTACATATATAATTGGAAAAAAAGTAAAACAACTCTTTCTCTTGGCAAGAATAATTATGAAAAATTCTGTTTCCTTATTTAAAAACCAACAAAGTAAAGAACTTCACAGATAGGGAAAAACTTTTAAGGCAATGCTTTCGCTATTGGACCAGTTAAATTTAACAAAAAATTATTATAATTACACCCAAATTGTTTTAAGGGTAAATATATTCTGATTTAAATTAGTAAAAAGAAACTTACATTTGAAGTGTGAGTTTTCCGACCTCGAGTAAGTGTGCTTTTTAATGCCGCCAATTCGCAGCCTCCCCCTCAAAAAAACGTGCTGCAATAAGCCGTTGACGACAAAAGGCACTCACTCACTGCCACCAAAAAGTTTCGAAAACTCTCAAACGAGCGTAAAAACGTTTCGTTATCACCTCTCACAATGCACTTCACAAAAAGCACTTTAACAGTTTTCTTTTAGGAAAATTTTTATTCACGGATAAATTCTTGACGACCAGAAGGATTGCCAAGCACGTGCATAAGTAGCCAAGAATTAAAGGGCATTAATACAAAATTATTCCGTCATGTGGCGTTGTGTTGTAAATGAAGAACCAATAGCATCAGCTCTTCCGTTTTGTGACCACAATTTAAATCTAAGTTGTTCACATCTTTCCTTTAAAAATATTTTCAGAATTTCTACTACTGTTAAGCATAATGAACAATAAATTGAAAAAGTATTTCAAGTTTCTTTATTTTTTTGACACTTTCACATAAATAATTATTTGTAAAAAGTACTGATTAATATTTTTTTCTTTTTAAATCAAATTACTCCTTGAATATTTTATTGTTATTTTTTGATACATAAACATATGTAAAAACATAACCTTATTTTATTAAAGTAAATTACATATAACTGGATGGGTGACTGATATAGAAAAGACGCTTCCGGTGCATTTTTGATTGAAACACTGGTCGACATATTTAATATTCTCGGTTGTATACTCCTGTCATATGGTGTGCATACGTTGGTGTTGGTTGTATAGTGTTTTTAAGCAGGGTTGGGAACGTAAACTATCTGAGGTAATATATGTGATTCTTTACATGTAGACGCAAAAGATGTTTCTTTTCACAAGTCAGTATTAATTAATTGAATATTATTATTAAAGTTTATAATTTTTAGGGTATATTTCATTTATATTATAATTGAATTTTCTCGAAATTCTATATGAAAGATTCTCCAAAATGAGGTCATTTTCATGTCTTTATGTCATATCATCTAAACATCTTATCAATGAATTATTTGCTTTCAAACAAAATTTTTTTATCAATTAGACCAATATACCATAACAATTATTCAAATATAAATGTCCTCAAAATTCTCTATGCGGTTACGGCATCAGATAAAGTGTTATTTAATAACTATAAAAAGTACATTTTTTTATCAACTTATCAGGAAATTAAAGAATTATGTAGCAATGGATTTTGTACAAATGTCACAACCAAGTTGCCACCAGCAGACATTTTATAAAGCAGGTACGAAGAAAAAAAAAAATTGTCGCCCGTGCCTTTAAATTTTCTTTAAATAATTATAATAAACGTGAAATTTTTTCCACTGTATATATATTTATTTATAATTTAAAAGACGATAAACATAAATCAAATAATTGCATATTGAAATATAGGTAAATGGCTGTAGCCGTTAGTAAAATTAAGCATTTACGGTAAAAAGAAAAAAAATCGGACAAGTGCGAGTTACACTCGCATTAAAACCGAGGGTTCCGTACCCTTAAACCTAAAATTTAAGGGGTTAAAGTGTGAAGGCATGTGGAAAAATTCCAATTTTGCTTAATTTTTCCTGTAATGTGAGCATAAAAACACATAGATAGACTAACGAAAATTATCAGTTTTTCCTTAAAAACGCTATAATTATCAACTCCAATCATTCTCACTATATTTTTTTGTAATCTATACGTAAAAATACATAAAAATGTATGAGTTTGAAGCCCATTAGATAATATTTTCTTTGTTTTTTGAAGAAAATTCATGATTTTTATAAAAAATTATCAGTTTTTTCTTAAAAACTCTATGATAATCAACTCTAATCGTTCTCGCTATATTTTTTTTGTAATCTACACGTAAAAATACGTAAAAATGTATAAATTTGAATTCCTTAAGATAAAATTTTCTTCTTTTTTTATTCGAAAAATCCATGATTTTTTCTAAAAATATGAGTTTTCCTTAAAAACAATATGATTATCAACTCCAATCGTGCTCGCTATATTTTTCCTGTAATCTACACGCAAAAATACGTAAGTATACCAAATATGAACTGTCTTGGTCAAATAGTGTGTACGCTAGGTGGATTAAACGCTTTTTTTCAAAATTTTTGATTTTTCCTTGACAACGCTATGTAAATTGATCCGAATCATGTTCGCTATATTTTTCCTGTAATTTTCACGTAAAAATACATAAGTGTACCAAATTTGAGCTCTCTATGTAAAAAGATGTGGCAACCAGAGGGGGGGTACATAGTCATTTACAGGGATTTTTCGTAAAAATTCATGGTTTTTCCTTGACAACGCTATGATAATCAATTCCTATGAGATTAGCTATATTTTTCCTGTAATCTACACGCCAAAATACATATGTATACCAAATTTCAGCCCTCTAGATAAATTTGTGTGGCCGCTAGGGGGGGGGGTACATGCCTTGCTTCACTAGTCTCATTAATAGGGTTCCCCCTTCGGGTACGGAACCCTAAAAATGAACTTTTAAATATTTTCATCCTTTTTTAAAACTTGATTTATTTAAATAATAGGTTAAAAATTATATATAAATTATTATTTTACTACAAGCTATATCTGTTCCCAGATAACACAACATTTTTCAGGAATTTTGTATGCAAGTTTTGGGCATGTGCGAAAATGTCGTTTGGTGTCAAGTTTGCCGTGCAAACTTGCAAGAGGATCGCACTGCAAACTTGCAGGAAGTTTACCATGTAAACTTGCAGAAAGTTCTCACGGTAAACTTGCTGAAAGTTCTCTCGGTTAACTTGCACAAGTTTTAAAAGTTTTAGAAAAATTTAACTAAATATATTAAGTTCTAAAACGACCGACACCGACCGACACCAAAAACAAATTTTTCGTTTTCTTTTTGAAGTTATTTACAGTTTTCCTTCAAAATTTGAAATCACATGCCTTACATACATGTCTATTCAAAAAAAATGCCAAATTTTTTTTTGCGCGATTTTTTGCAAAAAAAATTTTTTGCAATTTTTTGCAATTTTTTATTTTTTTACGATAATAAAACATAAAATACGTCACTATTTTAAATCTCAGCTAAAAAAAAATTTTTTTCACAAAGTTATGGCGATATTCAATTTCCCTCATATCCTTCTTCCTTCTTATTATATTAAGTTCTAAAACGACCGACACCGACCGACACCAAAAACAAATTTTTCGTTTTCTTTTTGAAGTTATTTACAGTTTTCCTTCAAAATTTGAAATCACATGCCTTACATACATGTCTATTCAAAAAAAAATGACAAATTCTTTTTTGCGCGATTTTTTGCAAAAAAAATTTTTTGCAATTTTTTATTTTTTTACGATAATAAAACATAAAATACGTCACTATTTTAAATCTCAGCTAAAAAAAAATTTTTTTCACAAAGTTATGGCGATATTCAATTTCCCTCATATCCTTCTTATTATATTAAGTTCTAAAACGACCGACACCGACCGACACCAAAAACAAATTTTTCGTTTTCTTTTTGAAGTTATTTACAGTTTTCCTTCAAAATTTGAAATCACATGCCTTACATACATGTCTATTCAAAAAAAAATGCCAAATTTTTTTTTGCGCGATTTTTTACAAAAAAAATTCTTCTTATTATATTAAGTTCTAAAACGACCGACACCGACCGACACCAAAAACAAATTTTTCGTTTTCTTTTTGAAGTTATTTACAGTTTTCCTTCAAAATTTGAAATCACATGCCTTACATACATGTCTATTCAAAAAAAAATGCCAAATTTTTTTTTGCGCGATTTTTTGCAAAAAAATTTTTTTGCAATTTTTTGCAATTTTTTATTTTTTTACGATAATAAAACATAAAATACGTCACTATTTTAAATCTCAGCTAAAAAAAAATTTTTTTCACAAAGTTATGGCGATATTCAATTTCCCTCATATCCTTCTTCCTTCTTATTATATTAAGTTCTAAAACGACCGACACCGACCGACACCAAAAACAAATTTTTCGTTTTCTTTTTGAAGTTATTTACAGTTTTCCTTCAAAATTTGAAATCACATGCCTTACATACATGTCTATTCAAAAAAAAATGCCAAATTTTTTTTTGCGCGATTTTTTGCAAAAAAAATTTTTTGCAATTTTTTATTTTTTTACGATAATAAAACATAAAATACGTCACTATTTTAAATCTCAGCTAAAGAAAAATTTTTTTCACAAAGTTATGGCGATATTCAATTTCCCTCATATCCTTCTTATTATATTAAGTTCTAAAACGACCGACACCGACCGACACCAAAAACAAATTTTTCGTTTTTTTTTGAAGTTATTTACACTTTTCCTTCAAAATTTGAAATCACATGCCTTACATACATGTCTATTAAAAAAAAAATGCCAAATTTTTTTTTGCGCGATTTTTTGCAAAAAAAATTCTTCTTATTATATTAAGTTCTAAAACGACCGACACCGACCGACACCAAAAACAAATTTTTCGTTTTCTTTTTGAAGTTATTTACAGTTTTCCTTCAAAATTTGAAATCACATGCCTTACATACATGTCTATTCAAAAAAAAATGACAAATTTTTTTTTGCGCGATTTTTTGCAAAAAAAATTTTTTGCAATTTTTTGCAATTTTTTATTTTTTTACGATAATAAAACATAAAATACGTCACTATTTTAAATCTCAGCTAAAAAAAAATTTTTTTCACAAAGTTATGGCGATATTCAATTTCACTCATATCCTTCTTATTATATTAAGTTCTAAAACGACCGACACCGACCGACACCACAAACAAATTTTTCGTTTTCTTTTTGAAGTTATTTACAGTTTTCCTTCAAAATTTGAAATCACATGCCTTACATACATGTCTATTCAAAAAAAATGCCAAATTTTTTTTTGCGCAATTTTTTGCAATTTTTTATTTTTTTACGATAATAACACATAAAATACGTCACTATTTTAAATCTCAGCTAAAAAAAAATTTTTTTCACAAAGTTATGGCGATATTCAATTTCCCTCATATCCTTCTTATTATATTAAGTTCTAAAACGACCGACACCGACCGACACCAAAAACAAATTTTTCGTTTTCTTTTTGAAGTTATTTACAGTTTTCCTTCAAAATTTGAAATCACATGCCTTACATACATGTCTATTAAAAAAAAAATGCCAAATTTTTTTTGCGCGATTTTTTGCAAAAAAAATTTATTGCAATTTTTTATTTTTTTTACGATAATAAAACATAAAATACGTCACTATTTTAAATCTCAGCTAAAAAAAAATTTTTTTCACAAAGTTATGGCGATATTCAATTTCCCTCATATCCTTCTTATTATATTAAGTTCTAAAACGACCGACACCGACCGACACCAAAAACAAATTTTTCGTTTTCTTTTTGAAGTTATTTACAGTTTTCCTTCAAAATTTGAAATCACATGCCTTACATACATGTCTATTCAAAAAAAAATGCCAAATTTTTTTTGCGCGATTTTTTGCAAAAAAAATTTTTTGCAATTTTTGCAATTTTTTATTTTTTTTACGATAATAAAACATAAAATACGTCACTATTTTAAATCTCAGCTAAAAAAAAATTTTTTTCACAAAGTAATGGCGATATTCAATTTCCCTCATATCCTTCTTATTATATTAAGTTCTAAAACGACCGACACCGACCGACACCAAAAACAAAATTTTCGTTTTCTTTTTGAAGTTATTTACAGTTTTCCTTCAAAATTTGAAATCACATGCCTTACATACATGTCTATTCAAAAAAATCCTTCTTATTATATTAAGTTCTAAAACGACCGACACCGACCGACACCAAAAACAAATTTTTCGTGTTCTTTTTGAAGTTATTTACAGTTTTCCTTCAAAATTTGAAATCACATGCCTTACGTACATGTCTATTCAAAAAAAAATGCCAAATTTTTTTTGCGCGATTTTTTGCAAAAAAAATTTTTTGCAATTTTTTGCAATTTTTTTTTTTTTACGATAATAAAACATAAAATACGTCACTATTTTAAATCTCAGCTAAAAAAAAATTTTTTTCACAAAGTTATGGCGATATTCAATTTCCCTCATATCCTTCTTATTATATTAAGTTCTAAAACGACCGACACCGACCGACACCAAAAACAAATTTTTCGTTTTCTTTTTGAAGTTATTTACAGTTTTCCTTCAAAATTTGAAATCACATGCCTTACATACATGTCTATTCAAAAAAAAATTTTTTGCAATTTTTTGCAATTTTTTATTTTTTTTACGATAATAAAACATAAAATACGTCACTATTTTAAATCTCAGCTAAAAAAAAATTTTTTTCACAAAGTTATGGCGATATTCAATTTCCCTCATATCCTTCTTATTATATTAAGTTCTAAAACGACCGACACCGACCGACACCAAAAACAAATTTTTCGTTTTCTTTTTGAAGTTATTTACAGTTTTCCTTCAAAATTTGAAATCACATGCCTTACATACATGTCTATTAAAAAAAAAATTTTTTGCAATTTTTTGCAATTTTTTATTTTTTTTACGATAATAAAACATAAAATACGTCACTATTTTAAATCTCAGCTAAAAAAAAATTTTTTTCACAAAGTTATGGCGATATTCAATTTCCCTCATATCCTTCTTATTATATTAAGTTCTAAAACGACCGACACCGACCGACACCAAAAACAAATTTTTCGTTTTCTTTTTGAAGTTATTTACAGTTTTCCTTCAAAATTTTAAATCACATGCCTTACATACATGTCTATTAAAAAAAAAATGCCAAATTTTTTTTGCGCGATTTTTTGCAAAAAAAATTTATTGCAATTTTTTATTTTTTTTACGATAATAAAACATAAAATACGTCACTATTTTAAATCTCAGCTAAAAAAAAATTTTTTTCACAAAGTTATGGCGACATTCAATTTCCCTCATATCCTTCTTATTATATTAAGTTCTAAAACGACCGACACCGACCGACACCAAAAACAAATTTTTCGTTTTCTTTTTGAAGTTATTTACAGTTTTCCTTCAAAATTTGAAATCACATGCCTTACATACATGTCTATTCAAAAAAAAATGCCAAATTTTTTTTGCGCGATTTTTTGCAAAAAAAATTTTTTGCAATTTTTGCAATTTTTTATTTTTTTTACGATAATAAAACATAAAATACGTCACTATTTTAAATCTCAGCTAAAAAAAAATTTTTTTCACAAAGTTATGGCGATATTCAATTTCCCTCATATCCTTCTTATTATATTAAGTTCTAAAACGACCGACACCGACCGACACCAAAAACAAATTTTTCGTTTTCTTTTTGAAGTTATTTACAGTTTTCCTTCAAAATTTGAAATCACATGCCTTACATACATGTCTATTAAAAAAAAAATGCCAAATTTTTTTTGCGCGATTTTTTGCAAAAAAAATTTATTGCAATTTTTTATTTTTTTTACGATAATAAAACATAAAATACGTCACTATTTTAAATCTCAGCTAAAAAAAAATTTTTTTCACAAAGTTATGGCGACATTCAATTTCCCTCATATCCTTCTTATTATATTAAGTTCTAAAACGACCGACACCGACCGACACCAAAAACAAATTTTTCGTTTTCTTTTTGAAGTTATTTACAGTTTTCCTTCAAAATTTGAAATCACATGCCTTACATACATGTCTATTCAAAAAAAAATGCCAAATTTTTTTTGCGCGATTTTTTGCAAAAAAAATTTTTTGCAATTTTTGCAATTTTTTATTTTTTTTACGATAATAAAACATAAAATACGTCACTATTTTAAATCTCAGCTAAAAAAAAATTTTTTTCACAAAGTTATGGCGATATTCAATTTCCCTCATATCCTTCTTATTATATTAAGTTCTAAAACGACCGACACCGACCGACACCAAAAACAAAATTTTCGTTTTATTTTTGAAGTTATTTACAGTTTTCCTTCAAAATTTGAAATCACATGCCTTACATACATGTCTATTCAAAAAAAAATGCCAAATTTTTTTTGCGCGATTTTTTGCAAAAAAAATTTTTTGCAATTTTTTATTTTTTTTACGATAATAAAACATAAAATACGTCACTATTTTAAATCTCAGCTAAAAAAAAATTTTTTTCGCAAATTTATGGCGATATTCAATTTCCCTCATATCCTTCTTATTATATTAAGTTCTAAAACGACCGACACCGACCGACACCAAAAACAAATTTTTCGTGTTCTTTTTGAAGTTATTTACAGTTTTCCTTCAAAATTTGAAATCACATGCCTTACGTACATGTCTATTCAAAAAAAAATGCCAAATTTTTTTTGCGCGATTTTTTGCAAAAAAAATTTTTTGCAATTTTTTGCAATTTTTTATTTTTTTTACGATAATAAAACATAAAATACGTCACTATTTTAAATCTCAGCTAAAAAAAAATTTTTTTCACAAAGTTATGGCGATATTCAATTTCCCTCATATCCTTCTTATTATATTAAGTTCTAAAACGACCGACACCGACCGACACCAAAAACAAATTTTTCGTTTTCTTTTTGAAGTTATTTACAGTTTTCCTTCAAAATTTGAAATCACATGCCTTACATACATGTCTATTCAAAAAAAAATTTTTTGCAATTTTTTGCAATTTTTTATTTTTTTTACGATAATAAAACATAAAATACGTCACTATTTTAAATCTCAGCTAAAAAAAAATTTTTTTCACAAAGTTATGGCGATATTCAATTTCCCTCATATCCTTCTTATTATATTAAGTTCTAAAACGACCGACACCGACCGACACCAAAAACAAATTTTTCGTTTTCTTTTTGAAGTTATTTACAGTTTTCCTTCAAAATTTGAAATCACATGCCTTACATACATGTCTATTAAAAAAAAAATGCCAAATTTTTTTTGCGCGATTTTTTGCAAAAAAAATTTATTGCAATTTTTTATTTTTTTTACGATAATAAAACATAAAATACGTCACTATTTTAAATCTCAGCTAAAAAAAAATTTTTTTCACAAAGTTATGGCGACATTCAATTTCCCTCATATCCTTCTTATTATATTAAGTTCTAAAACGACCGACACCGACCGACACCAAAAACAAAATTTTCGTTTTCTTTTTGAAGTTATTTACAGTTTTCCTTCAAAATTTGAAATCACATGCCTTACATACATGTCTATTCAAAAAAAAATGCCAAATTTTTTTTGCGCGATTTTTTGCAAAAAAAATTTTTTGCAATTTTTTATTTTTTTTACGATAATAAAACATAAAATACGTCACTATTTTAAATCTCAGCTAAAAAAAAATTTTTTTCGCAAATTTATGGCGATATTCAATTTCCCTCATATCCTTCTTATTATATTAAGTTCTAAAACGACCGACACCGACCGACACCAAAAACAAATTTTTCGTTTTCTTTTTGAAGTTATTTACAGTTTTCCTTCAAAATTTGAAATCACATGCCTTACGTACATGTCTATTCAAAAAAAAATGCCAAATTTTTTTTGCGCGATTTTTTGCAAAAAAAATTTTTTGCAATTTTTTGCAATTTTTTATTTTTTTTACGATAATAAAACATAAAATACGTCACTATTTTAAATCTCAGCTAAAAAAAAATTTTTTTCACAAAGTTATGGCGATATTCAATTTCCCTCATATCCTTCTTATTATATTAAGTTCTAAAACGACCGACACCGACCGACACCAAAAACAAATTTTTCGTTTTCTTTTTGAAGTTATTTACAGTTTTCCTTCAAAATTTGAAATCACATGCCTTACATACATGTCTATTCAAAAAAAATGCCAAATTTTTTTTGCGCGATTTTTTGCAATTTTTTGCAATTTTTTATTTTTTTTACGATAATAAAACATAAAATACGTCACTATTTTAAATCTCAGCTAAAAAAAAATTTTTTTCACAAAGTTATGGCGATATTCAATTTCCCTCATATCCTTCTTATTATATTAAGTTCTAAAACGACCGACACCGACCGACACCAAAAACAAATTTTTCGTTATCTTTTTGAAGTTATTTACAGTTTTCCTTCAAAATTTGAAATCACATGCCTTACATACATGTCTATTCAAAAAAAAATGCCAAATTTTTTTTGCGCGATTTTTTGCAAAAAAAATTTTTTGCAATTTTTTGCAATTTTTTATTTTTTTTACGATAATAAAACATAAAATACGTCACTTTTTTAAATCTCAGCTAAAAAAATTTTTTTTTCACAAATTTATGGCGATATATTTGAAATCACATGCCTTACATACATGTCTATTCAAAAAAAAATGCCAAATTTTTTTTGCGCGATTTTTTGCAAAAAAAATTTTTTGCAATTTTTTGCAATTTTTTATTTTTTTTACGATAATAAAACATAAAATACGTCACTATTTTAAATCTCAGCTAAAAAAATTTTTTTTTCACAAATTTATGGCGATATTCAATTTCCCTCATATCCTTCTTATTATATTAAGTTCTAAAACGACCGACACCGACCGACACCAAAAACAAATTTTTCGTTTTCTTTTTGAAGTTATTTACAGTTTTCCTTCAAAATTTGAATTATATTAAGTTCTAAAACGACCGACACCGACCGACACCAAAAACAAAATTTTCGTTTTCTTTTTGAAGTTATTTACAGTTTTCCTTCAAAATTTGAAATCACATGCCTTACATACATGTCTATTCAAAAAAAATGCCAAATTTTTTTTGCGCGATTTTTTGCAAAAAAAATTTTTTGCAATTTTTTGCAATTTTTTATTTTTTTTACGATAATAAAACATAAAATACGTCACTATTTTAAATCTCAGCTAAAAAAAAATTTTTTTCACAAAGTTATGGCGATATTCAATTTCCCTCATATCCTTCTTATTATATTAAGTTCTAAAACGACCGACACCGACCGACACCAAAAACAAATTTTTCGTTTTCTTTTTGAAGTTATTTACAGTTTTCCTTCAAAATTTGAAATCACATGCCTTACATACATGTCTATTCAAAAAAAAATGCCAAATTTTTTTTGCGCGATTTTTTGCAAAAAAAATTTTTTGCAATTTTTTGCAATTTTTTATTTTTTTTACGATAATAAAACATAAAATACGTCACTATTTAAATCTCAGCTAAAAAAAAATTTTTTTCACAAAGTTATGGCGATATTCAATTTCCCTCATATCCTTCTTATTATATTAAGTTCTAAAACGACCGACACCGACCGACACCAAAAACAAATTTTTCGTTTTCTTTTTGAAGTTATTTACAGTTTTCCTTCAAAATTTGAAATCACATGCCTTACATACATGTCTATTCAAAAAAAAATGCCAAATTTTTTTTGCGCGATTTTTTGCAAAAAAAATTTTTTGCAATTTTTTGCAATTTTTTATTTTTTTTACGATAATAAAACATAAAATACGTCACTATTTTAAATCTCAGCTAAAAAAAAATTTTTTTCACAAAGTTATGGCGATATTCAATTTCCCTCATATCCTTCTTATTATATTAAGTTCTAAAACGACCGACACCGACCGACACCAAAAACAAATTTTTCGTTTTCTTTTTGAAGTTATTTACAGTTTTCCTTCAAAATTTGAAATCACATGCCTTACATACATGTCTATTCAAAAAAAAATGCCAAATTTTTTTTGCGCGATTTTTTGCAAAAAAAATTTTTTGCAATTTTTTATTTTTTTTACGATAATAAAACATAAAATACGTCACTATTTTAAATCTCAGCTAAAAAAAAATTTTTTTCACAAAGTTATGGCGATATTCAATTTCCCTCATATCCTTCTTATTATATTAAGTTCTAAAACGACCGACACCGACCGACACCAAAAACAAATTTTTCGTTTTCTTTTTGAAGTTATTTACAGTTTTCCTTCAAAATTTGAAATCACATGCCTTACATACATGTCTATTAAAAAAAAATGCCAAATTTTTTTTGCGCGATTTTTTGCAAAAAAAATTTATTGCAATTTTTTGCAATTTTTTATTTTTTTTACGATAATAAAACATAAAATACGTCACTATTTTAAATCTCAGCTAAAAAAAAATTTTTTTCACAAAGTTATGGCGATATTCAATTTCCCTCATATCCTTCTTATTATATTAAGTTCTAAAACGACCGACACCGACCGACACCAAAAACAAATTTTTCGTTTTCTTTTTGAAGTTATTTACAGTTTTCCTTCAAAATTTGAAATCACATGCCTTACATACATGTCTATTCCAAAAAAAATGCCAAATTTTTTTTGCGCGATTTTTTGCAAAAAAAATTTTTTGCAATTTTTTATTTTTTTTACGATAATAAAACATAAAATACGTCACTATTTTAAATCTCAGCTAAAAAAAAATTTTTTTCACAAAGTTATGGCGATATTCAATTTCCCTCATATCCTTCTTATTATATTAAGTTCTAAAACGACCGACACCGACCGACACCAAAAACAAATTTTTCGTTTTCTTTTTGAAGTTATTTACAGTTTTCCTTCAAAATTTGAAATCACATGCCTTACATACATGTCTATTAAAAAAAAAATGCCAAATTTTTTTTGCGCGATTTTTTGCAAAAAAAATTTATTGCAATTTTTTGCAATTTTTTATTTTTTTTACGATAATAAAACATAAAATACGTCACTATTTTAAATCTCAGCTAAAAAAAAATTTTTTTCACAAAGTTATGGCGATATTCAATTTCCCTCATATCCTTCTTATTATATTAAGTTCTAAAACGACCGACACCGACCGACACCAAAAACAAATTTTTCGTTTTCTTTTTGAAGTTATTTACAGTTTTCCTTCAAAATTTGAAATCACATGCCTTACATACATGTCTATTCAAAAAAAAATGCCAAATTTTTTTTGCGCGATTTTTTGCAAAAAAAATTTTTTGCAATTTTTGCAATTTTTTATTTTTTTTACGATAATAAAACATAAAATACGTCACTATTTTAAATCTCAGCTAAAAAAAAATTTTTTTCACAAAGTTATGGCGATATTCAATTTCCCTCATATCCTTCTTATTATATTAAGTTCTAAAACGACCGACACCGACCGACACCAAAAACAAAATTTTCGTTTTCTTTTTGAAGTTATTTACAGTTTTCCTTCAAAATTTGAAATCACATGCCTTACATACATGTCTATTCAAAAAAAAATGCCAAATTTTTTTTGCGCGATTTTTTGCAAAAAAAATTTTTTGCAATTTTTTATTTTTTTTACGATAATAAAACATAAAATACGTCACTATTTTAAATCTCAGCTAAAAAAAAATTTTTTTCACAAATTTATGGCGATATTCAATTTCCCTCATATCCTTCTTATTATATTAAGTTCTAAAACGACCGACACCGACCGACACCAAAAACAAATTTTTCGTTTTCTTTTTGAAGTTATTTACAGTTTTCCTTCAAAATTTGAAATCACATGCCTTACATACATGTCTATTCAAAAAAAAATGCCAAATTTTTTTTGCGCGATTTTTTGCAAAAAAAATTTTTTGCAATTTTTTGCAATTTTTTATTTTTTTTACGATAATAAAACATAAAATACGTCACTATTTTAAATCTCAGCTAAAAAAAAATTTTTTTCACAAAGTTATGGCGATATTCAATTTCCCTCATATCCTTCTTATTATATTAAGTTCTAAAACGACCGACACCGACCGACACCAAAAACAAATTTTTCGTTTTCTTTTTGAAGTTATTTACAGTTTTCCTTCAAAATTTGAAATCACATGCCTTACATACATGTCTATTCAAAAAAAAATTTTTTGCAATTTTTTGCAATTTTTTATTTTTTTTACGATAATAAAACATAAAATACGTCACTATTTTAAATCTCAGCTAAAAAAAAATTTTTTTCACAAAGTTATGGCGATATTCAATTTCCCTCATATCCTTCTTATTATATTAAGTTCTAAAACGACCGACACCGACCGACACCAAAAACAAATTTTTCGTTTTCTTTTTGAAGTTATTTACAGTTTTCCTTCAAAATTTGAAATCACATGCCTTACATACATGTCTATTAAAAAAAAATGCCAAATTTTTTTTGCGCGATTTTTTGCAAAAAAAATTTATTGCAATTTTTTATTTTTTTTACGATAATAAAACATAAAATACGTCACTATTTTAAATCTCAGCTAAAAAAAAATTTTTTTCACAAAGTTATGGCGATATTCAATTTCCCTCATATCCTTCTTATTATATTAAGTTCTAAAACGACCGACACCGACCGACACCAAAAACAAATTTTTCGTTTTCTTTTTGAAGTTATTTACAGTTTTCCTTCAAAATTTGAAATCACATGCCTTACATACATGTCTATTCAAAAAAAAATGCCAAATTTTTTTTGCGCGATTTTTTGCAAAAAAAATTTTTTGCAATTTTTTATTTTTTTTACGATAATAAAACATAAAATACGTCACTATTTTAAATCTCAGCTAAAAAAAAATTTTTTTCACAAATTTATGGCGATATTCAATTTCCCTCATATCCTTCTTATTATATTAAGTTCTAAAACGACCGACACCGACCGACACCAAAAACAAATTTTTCGTTTTCTTTTTGAAGTTATTTACAGTTTTCCTTCAAAATTTGAAATCACATGCCTTACATACATGTCTATTCAAAAAAAAATGCCAAATTTTTTTTGCGCGATTTTTTGCAAAAAAAATTTTTTGCAATTTTTTGCAATTTTTTATTTTTTTTACGATAATAAAACATAAAATACGTCACTATTTTAAATCTCAGCTAAAAAAAAATTTTTTTCACAAAGTTATGGCGATATTCAATTTCCCTCATATCCTTCTTATTATATTAAGTTCTAAAACGACCGACACCGACCGACACCAAAAACAAATTTTTCGTTTTCTTTTTGAAGTTATTTACAGTTTTCCTTCAAAATTTGAAATCACATGCCTTACATACATGTCTATTCAAAAAAAATGCCAAATTTTTTTTGCGCGATTTTTTGCAATTTTTTGCAATTTTTTATTTTTTTTACGATAATAAAACATAAAATACGTCACTATTTTAAATCTCAGCTAAAAAAAAATTTTTTTCACAAAGTTATGGCGATATTCAATTTCCCTCATATCCTTCTTATTATATTAAGTTCTAAAACGACCGACACCGACCGACACCAAAAACAAATTTTTCGTTATCTTTTTGAAGTTATTTACAGTTTTCCTTCAAAATTTGAAATCACATGCCTTACATACATGTCTATTCAAAAAAAAATGCCAAATTTTTTTTGCGCGATTTTTTGCAAAAAAAATTTTTTGCAATTTTTTGCAATTTTTTATTTTTTTTACGATAATAAAACATAAAATACGTCACTATTTTAAATCTCAGCTAAAAAAAATTTTTTTTCACAAATTTATGGCGATATATTTGAAATCACATGCCTTACATACATGTCTATTCAAAAAAAAATGCCAAATTTTTTTTGCGCGATTTTTTGCAAAAAAAATTTTTTGCAATTTTTTGCAATTTTTTATTTTTTTTACGATAATAAAACATAAAATACGTCACTATTTTAAATCTCAGCTAAAAAAATTTTTTTTTCACAAATTTATGGCGATATTCAATTTCCCTCATATCCTTCTTATTATATTAAGTTCTAAAACGACCGACACCGACCGACACCAAAAACAAATTTTTCGTTTTCTTTTTGAAGTTATTTACAGTTTTCCTTCAAAATTTGAATTATATTAAGTTCTAAAACGACCGACACCGACCGACACCAAAAACAAATTTTTCGTTTTCTTTTTGAAGTTATTTACAGTTTTCCTTCAAAATTTGAAATCACATGCCTTACATACATGTCTATTCAAAAAAAATGCCAAATTTTTTTTGCGCGATTTTTTGCAAAAAAAATTTTTTGCAATTTTTTGCAATTTTTTATTTTTTTTACGATAATAAAACATAAAATACGTCACTATTTTAAATCTCAGCTAAAAAAAAATTTTTTTCACAAAGTTATGGCGATATTCAATTTCCCTCATATCCTTCTTATTATATTAAGTTCTAAAACGACCGACACCGACCGACACCAAAAACAAATTTTTCGTTTTCTTTTTGAAGTTATTTACAGTTTTCCTTCAAAATTTGAAATCACATGCCTTACATACATGTCTATTCAAAAAAAAATGCCAAATTTTTTTTGCGCGATTTTTTGCAAAAAAAATTTTTTGCAATTTTTTGCAATTTTTTATTTTTTTTACGATAATAAAACATAAAATACGTCACTATTTTAAATCTCAGCTAAAAAAAAATTTTTTTCACAAAGTTATGGCGATATTCAATTTCCCTCATATCCTTCTTATTATATTAAGTTCTAAAACGACCGACACCGACCGACACCAAAAACAAATTTTTCGTTTTCTTTTTGAAGTTATTTACAGTTTTCCTTCAAAATTTGAAATCACATGCCTTACATACATGTCTATTCAAAAAAAAATGCCAAATTTTTTTTGCGCGATTTTTTGCAAAAAAAATTTTTTGCAATTTTTTGCAATTTTTTATTTTTTTTACGATAATAAAACATAAAATACGTCACTATTTTAAATCTCAGCTAAAAAAAAATTTTTTTCACAAAGTTATGGCGATATTCAATTTCCCTCATATCCTTCTTATTATATTAAGTTCTAAAACGACCGACACCGACCGACACCAAAAACAAATTTTTCGTTTTCTTTTTGAAGTTATTTACAGTTTTCCTTCAAAATTTGAAATCACATGCCTTACATACATGTCTATTCAAAAAAAAATGCCAAATTTTTTTTGCGCGATTTTTTGCAAAAAAAATTTTTTGCAATTTTTTATTTTTTTTACGATAATAAAACATAAAATACGTCACTATTTTAAATCTCAGCTAAAAAAAAATTTTTTTCACAAAGTTATGGCGATATTCAATTTCCCTCATATCCTTCTTATTATATTAAGTTCTAAAACGACCGACACCGACCGACACCAAAAACAAATTTTTCGTTTTCTTTTTGAAGTTATTTACAGTTTTCCTTCAAAATTTGAAATCACATGCCTTACATACATGTCTATTCAAAAAAAAATGCCAAATTTTTTTTGCGCGATTTTTTGCAAAAAAAATTTTTGCAATTTTTTGCAATTTTTTATTTTTTTTACGATAATAAAACATAAAATACGTCACTATTTTAAATCTCAGCTAAAAAAAAATTTTTTTCACAAAGTTATGGCGATATTCAATTTCCCTCATATCCTTCTTATTATATTAAGTTCTAAAACGACCGACACCGACCGACACCAAAAACAAATTTTTCGTTTTCTTTTTGAAGTTATTTACAGTTTTCCTTCAAAATTTGAAATCACATGCCTTACATACATGTCTATTCAAAAAAAAATGCCAAATTTTTTTTGCGCGATTTTTTGCAAAAAAAATTTTTTGCAATTTTTGCAATTTTTTATTTTTTTTACGATAATAAAACATAAAATACGTCACTATTTTAAATCTCAGCTAAAAAAAAATTTTTTTCACAAAGTTATGGCGATATTCAATTTCCCTCATATCCTTCTTATTATATTAAGTTCTAAAACGACCGACACCGACCGACACCAAAAACAAATTTTTCGTTTTCTTTTTGAAGTTATTTACAGTTTTCCTTCAAAATTTGAAATCACATGCCTTACATACATGTCTATTCAAAAAAAATGCCAAATTTTTTTTGCGCGATTTTTTGCAATTTTTTGCAATTTTTTATTTTTTTTACGATAATAAAATATAAAATACGTCACTATTTTAAATCTCAGCTAAAAAAAAATTTTTTTCACAAAGTTATGGCGATATTCAATTTCCCTCATATCCTTCTTATTATATTAAGTTCTAAAACGACCGACACCGACCGACACCAAAAACAAATTTTTCGTTTTCTTTTTGAAGTTATTTACAGTTTTCCTTCAAAATTTGAAATCACATGCCTTACATACATGTCTATTCAAAAAAAAATGCCAAATTTTTTTTGCGCGATTTTTTGCAAAAAAAATTTTTTGCAATTTTTTGCAATTTTTTATTTTTTTTACGATAATAAAACATAAAATACGTCACTATTTTAAATCTCAGCTAAAAAAATTTTTTTTTCACAAAGTTATGGCGATATATTTGAAATCACATGCCTTACATACATGTCTATTCAAAAAAAAATGCCAAATTTTTTTTGCGCGATTTTTTGCAAAAAAAATTTTTTGCAATTTTTTGCAATTTTTTATTTTTTTTACGATAATAAAACATAAAATACGTCACTATTTTAAATCTCAGCTAAAAAAAAATTTTTTTCACAAAGTTATGGCGATATTCAATTTCCCTCATATCCTTCTTATTATATTAAGTTCTAAAACGACCGACACCGACCGACACCAAAAACAAATTTTTCGTTTTCTTTTTGAAGTTACTTACAGTTTTCCTTCAAAATTTGAAATCACATGCCTTACATACATGTCTATTCAAAAAAAAATGCCAAATTTTTTTTGCGCGATTTTTTGCAAAAAAAATTTTTTGCAATTTTTGCAATTTTTTATTTTTTTTACGATAATAAAACATAAAATACGTCACTATTTTAAATCTCAGCTAAAAAAAAATTTTTTTCACAAAGTTATGGCGATATTCAATTTCCCTCATATCCTTCTTATTATATTAAGTTCTAAAACGACCGACACCGACCGACACCAAAAACAAATTTTTCGTTTTCTTTTTGAAGTTATTTACAGTTTTCCTTCAAAATTTGAAATCACATGCCTTACATACATGTCTATTCAAAAAAAAATGCCAAATTTTTTTTGCGCGATTTTTTGCAAAAAAAATTTTTTGCAATTTTTTATTTTTTTTACGATAATAAAACATAAAATACGTCACTATTTTAAATCTCAGCTAAAAAAAAATTTTTTTCACAAAGTTATGGCGATATTCAATTTCCCTCATATCCTTCTTATTATATTAAGTTCTAAAACGACCGACACCGACCGACACCAAAAACAAATTTTTCGTTTTCTTTTTGAAGTTATTTACAGTTTTCCTTCAAAATTTGAAATCACATGCCTTACATACATGTCTATTCAAAAAAAAATGCCAAATTTTTTTTGCGCGATTTTTTGCAAAAAAAATTTTTTGCAATTTTTTGCAATTTTTTATTTTTTTTACGATAATAAAACATAAAATACGTCACTATTTTAAATCTCAGCTAAAAAAAAATTTTTTTCACAAAGTTATGGCGATATTCAATTTCCCTCATATCCTTCTTATTATATTAAGTTCTAAAACGACCGACACCGACCGACACCAAAAACAAATTTTTCGTTTTCTTTTTGAAGTTATTTACAGTTTTCCTTCAAAATTTGAAATCACATGCCTTACATACATGTCTATTCAAAAAAAATGCCAAATTTTTTTTGCGCGATTTTTTGCAATTTTTTGCAATTTTTTATTTTTTTTACGATAATAAAACATAAAATACGTCACTATTTTAAATCTCAGCTAAAAAAAAATTTTTTTCACAAAGTTATGGCGATATTCAATTTCCCTCATATCCTTCTTATTATATTAAGTTCTAAAACGACCGACACCGACCGACACCAAAAACAAATTTTTCGTTTTCTTTTTGAAGTTATTTACAGTTTTCCTTCAAAATTTGAAATCACATGCCTTACATACATGTCTATTCAAAAAAAAATGCCAAATTTTTTTTGCGCGATTTTTTGCAAAAAAAATTTTTTGCAATTTTTTGCAATTTTTTATTTTTTTTACGATAATAAAACATAAAATACGTCACTATTTTAAATCTCAGCTAAAAAAAAATTTTTTTCACAAAGTTATGGCGATATTCAATTTCCCTCATATCCTTCTTATTATATTAAGTTCTAAAACGACCGACACCGACCGACACCAAAAACAAATTTTTCGTTTTCTTTTTGAAGTTATTTACAGTTTTCCTTCAAAATTTGAAATCACATGCCTTACATACATGTCTATTAAAAAAAAAATGCCAAATTTTTTTTGCGCGATTTTTTGCAATTTTTTATTTTTTTCCGATAATAAAACATAAAATACGTCACTATTTTAAATCTCAGCTAAAAAAAATTTTTTTTCACAAAGTTATGGCGATATTCAATTTCCCTCATATCCTTCTTATTATATTAAGTTCTAAAACGACCGACACCGACCGACACCAAAAACAAATTTTTCGTTTTCTTTTTGAAGTTATTTACAGTTTTCCTTCAAAATTTGAATTATATTAAGTTCTAAAACGACCGACACCGACCGACACCAAAAACAAATTTTTCGTTTTCTTTTTGAAGTTATTTACAGTTTTCCTTCAAAATTTGAAATCACATGCCTTACATACATGTCTATTCAAAAAAAATGCCAAATTTTTTTTGCGCGATTTTTTGCAAAAAAAATTTTTTGCAATTTTTTGCAATTTTTTATTTTTTTTACGATAATAAAACATAAAATACGTCACTATTTTAAATCTCAGCTAAAAAAATTTTTTTTTCACAAAGTTATGGCGATATATTTGAAATCACATGCCTTACATACATGTCTATTCAAAAAAAAATGCCAAATTTTTTTTGCGCGATTTTTTGCAAAAAAAATTTTTTGCAATTTTTTGCAATTTTTTATTTTTTTTACGATAATAAAACATAAAATACGTCACTATTTTAAATCTCAGCTAAAAAAAAATTTTTTTCACAAAGTTATGGCGATATTCAATTTCCCTCATATCCTTCTTATTATATTAAGTTCTAAAACGACCGACACCGACCGACACCAAAAACAAATTTTTCGTTTTCTTTTTGAAGTTATTTACAGTTTTCCTTCAAAATTTGAAATCACATGCCTTACATACATGTCTATTCAAAAAAAAATGCCAAATTTTTTTTGCGCGATTTTTTGCAAAAAAAATTTTTTGCAATTTTTTGCAATTTTTTATTTTTTTTACGATAATAAAACATAAAATACGTCACTATTTTAAATCTCAGCTAAAAAAAAATTTTTTTCACAAAGTTATGGCGATATTCAATTTCCCTCATATCCTTCTTATTATATTAAGTTCTAAAACGACCGACACCGACCGACACCAAAAACAAATTTTTCGTTTTCTTTTTGAAGTTATTTACAGTTTTCCTTCAAAATTTGAAATCACATGCCTTACATACATGTCTATTCAAAAAAAAATGCCAAATTTTTTTTGCGCGATTTTTTGCAAAAAAAATTTTTTGCAATTTTTTATTTTTTTTACGATAATAAAACATAAAATACGTCACTATTTTAAATCTCAGCTAAAAAAAAATTTTTTTCACAAATTTATGGCGATATTCAATTTCCCTCATATCCTTCTTATTATATTAAGTTCTAAAACGACCGACACCGACCGACACCAAAAACAAATTTTTCGTTTTCTTTTTGAAGTTATTTACAGTTTTCCTTCAAAATTTGAAATCACATGCCTTACATACATGTCTATTCAAAAAAAAATGCCAAATTTTTTTTGCGCGATTTTTTGCAAAAAAAATTTTTTGCAATTTTTTGCAATTTTTTATTTTTTTTACGATAATAAAACATAAAATACGTCACTATTTTAAATCTCAGCTAAAAAAAAATTTTTTTCACAAAGTTATGGCGATATTCAATTTCCCTCATATCCTTCTTATTATATTAAGTTCTAAAACGACCGACACCGACCGACACCAAAAACAAATTTTTCGTTTTCTTTTTGAAGTTATTTACAGTTTTCCTTCAAAATTTGAAATCACATGCCTTACATACATGTCTATTCAAAAAAAAATGCCAAATTTTTTTTGCGCGATTTTTTGCAATTTTTTGCAATTTTTTATTTTTTTACGATAATAAAACATAAAATACGTCACTATTTTAAATCTCAGCTAAAAAAAAATTTTTTTCACAAAGTTATGGCGATATTCAATTTCCCTCATATCCTTCTTATTATATTAAGTTCTAAAACGACCGACACCGACCGACACCAAAAACAAATTTTTCGTTTTCTTTTTGAAGTTATTTACAGTTTTCCTTCAAAATTTGAAATCACATGCCTTACATACATGTCTATTCAAAAAAAAATGCCAAATTTTTTTTGCGCGATTTTTTGCAAAAAAATTTTTTGCAATTTTTTGCAATTTTTTATTTTTTTACGATAATAAAACATAAAATACGTCACTATTTTAAATCTCAGCTAAAAAAAAATTTTTTTCACAAAGTTATGGCGATATTCAATTTCCCTCATATCCTTCTTATTATATTAAGTTCTAAAACGACCGACACCGACCGACACCAAAAACAAATTTTTCGTTTTCTTTTTGAAGTTATTTACAGTTTTCCTTCAAAATTTGAAATCACATGCATTACATACATGTCTATTCAAAAAAAAATGCCAAATTTTTTTTGCGCGATTTTTTGCAATTTTTTATTATTTTTTTACGATAATAAAACATAAAATACGTCACTATTTTAAATCTCAGCTAAAAAAAATTTTTTTTCACAAAGTTATGGCGATATTCAATTTCCCTCATATCCTTCTTATTATATTAAGTTCTAAAACGACCGACACCGACCGACACCAAAAACAGATTTTTCGTTTTCTTTTTGAAGTTATTTACAGTTTTCCTTCAAAATTTGAATTATATTAAGTTCTAAAACGACCGACACCGACCGACACCAAAAACAAATTTTTCGTTTTCTTTTTGAAGTTATTTACAGTTTTCCTTCAAAATTTGAAATCACATGCCTTACATACATGTCTATTCAAAAAAAAATGCCAAATTTTTTTTGCGCGATTTTTTGCAAAAAAAATTTTTTGCAATTTTTTGCAATTTTTTATTTTTTTACGATAATAAAACATAAAATACGTCACTATTTTAAATCTCAGCTAAAAAAAAATTTTTTTCACAAAGTTATGGCGATATTCAATTTCCCTCATATCCTTCTTATTATATTAAGTTCTAAAACGACCGACACCGACCGACACCAAAAACAAATTTTTCGTTTTCTTTTTGAAGTTATTTACAGTTTTCCTTCAAAATTTGAAATCACATGCCTTACATACATGTCTATTCAAAAAAAAATGCCAAATTTTTTTTGCGCGATTTTTTGCAAAAAAAATTTTTTGCAATTTTTTGCAATTTTTTATTTTTTTACGATAATAAAACATAAAATACGTCACTATTTTAAATCTCAGCTAAAAAAAAATTTTTTTCACAAAGTTATGGCGATATTCAATTTCCCTCATATCCTTCTTATTATATTAAGTTCTAAAACGACCGACACCGACCGACACCAAAAACAAATTTTTCGTTTTCTTTTTGAAGTTATTTACAGTTTTCCTTCAAAATTTGAAATCACATGCCTTACATACATGTCTATTCAAAAAAAAATGCCAAATTTTTTTTGCGCGATTTTTTGCAAAAAAAATTTTTTGCAATTTTTTGCAATTTTTTATTTTTTTTACGATAATAAAACATAAAATACGTCACTATTTTAAATCTCAGCTAAAAAAAAATTTTTTTCACAAAGTTATGGCGATATTCAATTTCCCTCATATCCTTCTTATTATATTAAGTTCTAAAACGACCGACACCGACCGACACCAAAAACAAATTTTTCGTTTTCTTTTTGAAGTTATTTACAGTTTTCCTTCAAAATTTGAAATCACATGCCTTACATACATGTCTATTCAAAAAAAAATGCCAAATTTTTTTTTGCGCGATTTTTTGCAAAAAAAATTTTTTGCAATTTTTTGCAATTTTTTATTTTTTTACGATAATAAAACATAAAATACGTCACTATTTAAATCTCAGCTAAAAAAAAATTTTTTTCACAAAGTTATGGCGATATTCAATTTCCCTCATATCCTTCTTATTATATTAAGTTCTAAAACGACCGACACCGACCGACACCAAAAACAAATTTTTCGTTTTCTTTTTGAAGTTATTTACAGTTTTCCTTCAAAATTTGAAATCACATGCCTTACATACATGTCTATTAAAAAAAAATGCCAAATTTTTTTTGCGCGATTTTTTGCAAAAAAAATTTTTTGCAATTTTTTGCAATTTTTTATTTTTTTACGATAATAAAACATAAAATACGTCACTATTTTAAATCTCAGCTAAAAAAAAATTTTTTTCACAAAGTTATGGCGATATTCAATTTCCCTCATATCCTTCTTATTATATTAAGTTCTAAAACGACCGACACCGACCGACACCAAAAACAAATTTTTCGTTTTCTTTTTGAAGTTATTTACAGTTTTCCTTCAAAATTTGAAATCACATGCCTTACATACATGTCTATTCAAAAAAAAATGCCAAATTTTTTTTGCGCGATTTTTTGCAAAAAAAATTTTTTGCAATTTTTTATTTTTTTTACGATAATAAAACATAAAATACGTCACTATTTTAAATCTCAGCTAAAAAAAAATTTTTTTCACAAAGTTATGGCGATATTCAATTTCCCTCATATCCTTCTTATTATATTAAGTTCTAAAACGACCGACACCGACCGACACCAAAAACAAATTTTTCGTTTTCTTTTTGAAGTTATTTACAGTTTTCCTTCAAAATTTGAAATCACATGCCTTACATACATGTCTATTCAAAAAAAAATGCCAAATTTTTTTTGCGCGATTTTTTGCAAAAAAAATTTTTTGCAATTTTTTGCAATTTTTTATTTTTTTACGATAATAAAACATAAAATACGTCACTATTTTAAATCTCAGCTAAAAAAAAATTTTTTTCACAAAGTTATGGCGATATTCAATTTCCCTCATATCCTTCTTATTATATTAAGTTCTAAAACGACCGACACCGACCGACACCAAAAACAAATTTTTCGTTTTCTTTTTGAAGTTATTTACAGTTTTCCTTCAAAATTTGAAATCACATGCCTTACATACATGTCTATTCAAAAAAAATGCCAAATTTTTTTTGCGCGATTTTTTGCAATTTTTTGCAATTTTTTATTTTTTTTTACGATAATAAAACATAAAATACGTCACTATTTTAAATCTCAGCTAAAAAAAAATTTTTTTCACAAAGTTATGGCGATATTCAATTTCCCTCATATCCTTCTTATTATATTAAGTTCTAAAACGACCGACACCGACCGACACCAAAAACAAATTTTTCGTTTTCTTTTTGAAGTTATTTACAGTTTTCCTTCAAAATTTGAAATCACATGCCTTACATACATGTCTATTCAAAAAAAAATGCCAAATTTTTTTTGCGCGATTTTTTGCAAAAAAAATTTTTTGCAATTTTTTGCAATTTTTTATTTTTTTACGATAATAAAACATAAAATACGTCACTATTTTAAATCTCAGCTAAAAAAAAATTTTTTTCACAAAGTTATGGCGATATTCAATTTCCCTCATATCCTTCTTATTATATTAAGTTCTAAAACGACCGACACCGACCGACACCAAAAACAAATTTTTCGTTTTCTTTTTGAAGTTATTTACAGTTTTCCTTCAAAATTTGAAATCACATCCCTTACATACATGTCTATTCAAAAAAAAATGCCAAATTTTTTTTGCGCGATTTTTTGCAAAAAAATTTTTTGCAATTTTTTGCAATTTTTTATTTTTTTACGATAATAAAACATAAAATACGTCACTATTTTAAATCTCAGCTAAAAAAAAATTTTTTTCACAAAGTTATGGCGATATTCAATTTCCCTCATATCCTTCTTATTATATTAAGTTCTAAAACGACCGACACCGACCGACACCAAAAACAAATTTTTCGTTTTCTTTTTGAAGTTATTTACAGTTTTCCTTCAAAATTTGAAATCACATGCCTTACATACATGTCTATTCAAAAAAAAATGCCAAATTTTTTTTGCGCGATTTTTTGCAAAAAAAATTTTTTGCAATTTTTTATTTTTTTTACGATAATAAAACATAAAATACGTCACTATTTTAAATCTCAGCTAAAAAAAAATTTTTTTCACAAAGTTATGGCGATATTCAATTTCCCTCATATCCTTCTTATTATATTAAGTTCTAAAACGACCGACACCGACCGACACCAAAAACAAATTTTTCGTTTTCTTTTTGAAGTTATTTACAGTTTTCCTTCAAAATTTGAAATCACATGCCTTACATACATGTCTATTCAAAAAAAAATGCCAAATTTTTTTTGCGCGATTTTTTGCAAAAAAAATTTTTTGCAATTTTTTGCAATTTTTTATTTTTTTACGATAATAAAACATAAAATACGTCACTATTTTAAATCTCAGCTAAAAAAAAATTTTTTTCACAAAGTTATGGCGATATTCAATTTCCCTCATATCCTTCTTATTATATTAAGTTCTAAAACGACCGACACCGACCGACACCAAAAACAAATTTTTCGTTTTCTTTTTGAAGTTATTTACAGTTTTCCTTCAAAATTTGAAATCACATGCCTTACATACATGTCTATTCAAAAAAAAATGCCAAATTTTTTTTGCGCGATTTTTTGCAAAATTTTTTGCAATTTTTTATTATTTTTTACGATAATAAAACATAAAATACGTCACTATTTTAAATCTCAGCTAAAAAAAAATTTTTTTCACAAAGTTATGGCGATATTCAATTTCCCTCATATCCTTCTTATTATATTAAGTTCTAAAACGACCGACACCGACCGACACCAAAAACAAATTTTTCGTTTTCTTTTTGAAGTTATTTACAGTTTTCCTTCAAAATTTGAAATCACATGCCTTACATACATGTCTATTCAAAAAAAAATGCCAAATTTTTTTTGCGCGATTTTTTGCAAAAAAATTTTTTGCAATTTTTTGCAATTTTTTATTTTTTTACGATAATAAAACATAAAATACGTCACTATTTTAAATCTCAGCTAAAAAAAAATTTTTTTCACAAAGTTATGGCGATATTCAATTTCCCTCATATCCTTCTTATTATATTAAGTTCTAAAACGACCGACACCGACCGACACCAAAAACAAATTTTTCGTTTTCTTTTTGAAGTTATTTACAGTTTTCCTTCAAAATTTGAAATCACATGCCTTACATACATGTCTATTCAAAAAAAAATGCCAAATTTTTTTTGCGCGATTTTTTGCAAAAAAAATTTTTGCAATTTTTTGCAATTTTTTATTTTTTTACGATAATAAAACATAAAATACGTCACTATTTTAAATCTCAGCTAAAAAAAAATTTTTTTCACAAAGTTATGGCGATATTCAATTTCCCTCATATCCTTCTTATTATATTAAGTTCTAAAACGACCGACACCGACCGACACCAAAAACAAATTTTTCGTTTTCTTTTTGAAGTTATTTACAGTTTTCCTTCAAAATTTGAAATCACATGCCTTACATACATGTCTATTCAAAAAAAAATGCCAAATTTTTTTTGCGCGATTTTTTGCAAAAAATTTTTTGCAATTTTTTGCAATTTTTTATTTTTTTACGATAATAAAACATAAAATACGTCACTATTTTAAATCTCAGCTAAAAAAAAATTTTTTTCACAAAGTTATGGCGATATTCAATTTCCCTCATATCCTTCTTATTATATTAAGTTCTAAAACGACCGACACCGACCGACACCAAAAACAAATTTTTCGTTTTCTTTTTGAAGTTATTTACAGTTTTCCTTCAAAATTTGAAATCACATGCCTTACATACATGTCTATTAAAAAAAAAATGCCAAATTTTTTTTGCGCGATTTTTTGCAAAAAAAATTTTTGGAAATTTTTGTAATTTTTTATTTTTTTTACGATAATAAAACATAAAATACGTCACTATTTTAAATCTCAGCTAAAAAAAAATTTTTTTCACAAAGTTATGGCGATATTCAATTTCCCTCATATCCTTCTTATTATATTAAGTTCTAAAACGACCGACACCGACCGACACCAAAAACAAATTTTTCGTTTTCTTTTTGAAGTTATTTACAGTTTTCCTTCAAAATTTGAAATCACATGCCTTACATACATGTCTATTCAAAAAAAAATGCCAAATTTTTTTTGCGCGATTTTTTGCAAAAAAAATTTTTTGCAATTTTTTATTTTTTTTACGATAATAAAACATAAAATACGTCACTATTTTAAATCTCAGCTAAAAAAAAATTTTTTTCACAAAGTTATGGCGATATTCAATTTCCCTCATATCCTTCTTATTATATTAAGTTCTAAAACGACCGACACCGACCGACACCAAAAACAAATTTTTCGTTTTCTTTTTGAAGTTATTTACAGTTTTCCTTCAAAATTTGAAATCACATGCCTTACATACATGTCTATTCAAAAAAAAATGCCAAATTTTTTTTGCGCGATTTTTTGCAAAAAAAATTTTTTGCAATTTTTTGCAATTTTTTATTTTTTTTACGATAATAAAACATAAAATACGTCACTATTTTAAATCTCAGCTAAAAAAAAATTTTTTTCACAAAGTTATGGCGATATTCAATTTCCCTCATATCCTTCTTATTATATTAAGTTCTAAAACGACCGACACCGACCGACACCAAAAACAAATTTTTCGTTTTCTTTTTGAAGTTATTTACAGTTTTCCTTCAAAATTTGAAATCACATGCCTTACATACATGTCTATTCAAAAAAAATGCCAAATTTTTTTTGCGCGATTTTTTGCAATTTTTTGCAATTTTTTATTTTTTTTACGATAATAAAACATAAAATACGTCACTATTTTAAATCTCAGCTAAAAAAAAATTTTTTTCACAAAGTTATGGCGATATTCAATTTCCCTCATATCCTTCTTATTATATTAAGTTCTAAAACGACCGACACCGACCGACACCAAAAACAAATTTTTCGTTTTCTTTTTGAAGTTATTTACAGTTTTCCTTCAAAATTTGAAATCACATGCCTTACATACATGTCTATTCAAAAAAAAATGCCAAATTTTTTTTGCGCGATTTTTTGCAAAAAAAATTTTTTGCAATTTTTTGCAATTTTTTATTTTTTTTACGATAATAAAACATAAAATACGTCACTATTTTAAATCTCAGCTAAAAAAATTTTTTTTCACAAAGTTATGGCGATATATTTGAAATCACATGCCTTACATACATGTCTATTCAAAAAAAAATGCCAAATTTTTTTTGCGCGATTTTTTGCAAAAAAAATTTTTTGCAATTTTTTGCAATTTTTTATTTTTTTTACGATAATAAAACATAAAATACGTCACTATTTTAAATCTCAGCTAAAAAAATTTTTTTTTCACAAATTTATGGCGATATTCAATTTCCCTCATATCCTTCTTATTATATTAAGTTCTAAAACGACCGACACCGACCGACACCAAAAACAAATTTTTCGTTTTCTTTTTGAAGTTATTTACAGTTTTCCTTCAAAATTTGAATTATATTAAGTTCTAAAACGACCGACACCGACCGACACCAAAAACAAATTTTTCGTTTTCTTTTTGAAGTTATTTACAGTTTTCCTTCAAAATTTGAAATCACATGCCTTACATACATGTCTATTCAAAAAAAATGCCAAATTTTTTTTGCGCGATTTTTTGCAAAAAAAATTTTTTGCAATTTTTTGCAATTTTTTATTTTTTTTACGATAATAAAACATAAAATACGTCACTATTTTAAATCTCAGCTAAAAAAAAATTTTTTTCACAAAGTTAT